>NW_026596064.1:6993040-7033244 GCF_907164565.1 Psammomys obesus
ATTATATATATATATATATATATACATATATATATATGTATATATATATACATATGTACCTATAAATAAATGTGTATACCTATACATACACATGCACATATATGTATATAAATATATGTATGTGTGCAAATATATGTATATATACTAATACATATATAGATAGATACAATTTTTAAAGAATATTTTATAAAAGTCAACTCAGCAGCAACTAGAATTGAATGATAAATTATATTAAAACCTATTAGAGGTTAAATAAGTATTTTTACATGTGAGGTGTAAACATTTTTAATTAATTTATTTATTTTTATTAATTACAATTTATTCACTTTGTATTCCTACTGTAGCCCACTCCCTGGTCCCCTCCCAATCCAACCCCTCTCCCTCTTCTCCACCCATGACCCTCCCCCAGTCCACTGATAAGAGAGGTCCTCCTTCCTTCCAAAAAACAAAAATAAAATAAAATCTGGGCAGAGGGATCTTTTCTGAGACTGATACTCCAAACAAGGACCATTCATGGAAATAACCTAGAACTCCTGCACAGATGTAGTCCATGGCAGCTCAGTCTTCATGTGGGTTTCCTAATAGGGGAACAGGGACTGTCTCTGACATGAACTCAGTGACTGGGTCTTTGATCACCTCACCTGAGGGGGGACAGCCTCACGAGGCCACAGAGGAAGACAATGCAGCCACTCCTAATGAGACCTGAAAGACTAGGATCAGAGGTATAAACATTTTAAAATCAAGAAAAATAAACATAATTTGAAGAAAGTCTGAAATAATTATATTTGGAAGGAAAGAAGAAATATTAAAGAGTTTTGCATTTAAGATTCACACCATTAGAAAGAAAAAAAAAAAAAGAATGAATCTTCAAATAACGAATGCAGGTAAGAAAAAGTCAAAAGTCAGACACTCTATAGCTAAGAAGCCAAGTGAGTGAATTTAAATAAGGAGGCAACTAAGGTAATTTAAAAACATCTCTGAAAATATAATGGATTTATAAAACATTTTTATGAAAACACATCTAACCAAGAAGTTAATATTCCAGAAGCACTAAAATACTTAGTTTTAAGCATGATGTACATGCAAAAGAATGTTTTCCATTCTAATTGTTTATCCATTTTATAGACACTAAAGATACCATTTAAACATGAAATAATCTCCTAATGAAGACCCTAGAACCATGCGTGATGACTGTTTTTATTGTCAGTTTGATTTGGTTGAATGAGTCCAAGGCGACTCAGGAAGCATGTCTCTCTTTCCAGGCATCATGGGGTATTATGAGGGTGCTGATGTAATCTCCGGCTTAGGTCACTGACTAGTTCAAATCTGAGCACACTGTCAGGAGGTGAGTAATGAAAAGCATGGCTGCACAAAGTGGACATATGAGGGGAATGAGTATGTGTAATCCCTGGAAACAAGGAGGGAGTACCTGAGAGGGGAGAATAGCCCCTTTAAGAGAGAGGGTATAGGAAGTCACAAAACATGTGACATGGATGTAGATTAATCTCAACAAAGCTGCTGATTCCAGGTCATTGGTTTGGGAATCTTGGGATTCCAGGAAAAGCTGGAAAAATGGAAGCTTCTGGGCCTAAAACTGATCCCCAGCACAATCCAAGGCTTTACTTGTCCTCTCAAAAACATACAATTTATGTAAGGTCTGAGCTACTGATAAAGTGTTTCAAGGTCTGAGAAGGTGTTATAAGGTTGGTGATAAGAAAGTAAAAACATCTCTGAAAATATAATGGATTTATAAAACATTTTTTATGAAAACACATCTAACCAAGAAGTTAATATTTGAGGTATATAAAAACTCTCCCCCACTATGCTACTGTTTCTATATTAAGACTGTTCAGAGATTTAACATTAATCAGATTTTAAATTGTCTCCCAAGCCAATTTGTCTTTTTTTGTAAAGTTGAAAAGATTCTTGTAAGCCTCAGGAGATCCACTGGAATCCACAGGTCATGCTCCAGAGGTATACTGTCAGTCAATTGTCTGTTTCCACGTCTACCCATCCCTGAGGGTGGGATTCCTCCTTTGGTTTTGGGACTCCCCTCCCCCAGCTACCAAGACCATGAGCCTGAAAGTCCATGGGCCTACAAGTAGAACTCCTGAATGTTATCTTCTGTCCCTAATATATATATAATATACATATTATTTATTAATATATATTAAGTATATACACACATATTTACATGTATATATAATATACACATATATAATATACACATAATATATTATGACATGTATATATAATTATATACATATATACATTATACATATTAATTATAGACATAATAATATACATATATAGTCCAGCATCCTGTTTCCTCAAGAGCTGCATCCAGAACTCAGGAACTTCAGCCTAAAACTCACAGACTGCATCAGTTGGACCTGTAGTTTCTTAGCCACAGATCAAATAGAACAGCCTGCTCTTGGGACTTGGCCAACATTCCAGCTTTCTGGCCCTGTCCCCCAAATCAATGACCCCAGTGTTAACCAGAAGTGACCAGAGAAGATTCTTCTCCTGTTATCCATTTATTATCAACAAAAGACTGGGATGTTATAGTCCCTACCTACTGCAGGGCATGGCTGCCATATCCTGCCCTTTAGCTGGGGGCGGGGCTTCTCTCCTGAGGCCCTTCACTATATCATCCAGACATCTTGGTTCTACCACCACTTCTAACCCTTTCTCCACTTCCTGCTCTTTCTCCCTTCCTCCTCCCCTTCCTTTGCTGGTCCCAATAAACCTGCATTTATATAATATAGCTTCATCTACCATTAACTCATTCTGATTTATTTAATCAATCAATCATGGTTCTCTCTTAAAATAATAATAATAATAATAATAATGATGATGATAATTAGCTTTAAAACCATGACACTGACTACAGGCTCATGCAACTTATGTTTACCATACCACTAAATTAGATTGCATTTCTTGTTTACTTAGTTTTACTAAAGTGACCATTAAATTATTATTTGTTTTTATTTTTTAACTTTTATTAGTTACACTTTATTCACTTTGTATCCCCCCATAAACCCCTCCCAATCCTACCCTCCCTCCCCCTTCTTCACGCATGCCCTTCCCCAAGCCCACTGACAGGGAGGTCCCCCTCTCCTTCCTTCTGATCTTAGTCTATCAGATCTCATCAGGAGTGGCTGCATTGTCATCCTCTGTGGCCTGGTAAGGCTGCTCCCCCCTAAGGGGGAGGTGATCAAAGAACAGGCCAATCATTTCATGCCAGAGGCAGTCCCTCTTCCTATTACTATGAACACTTGAACACTAAATTTCCATGGGCTACATCTGTGCAAGGGTTCTAGGTTATCTCCATGCATGGTACTTGGTTGGAGTATGAGACTCTGGAAAGACCCCTGTGTTCAAATTTCTGGTTCTGTTCCTCTCCTCGTGGGGATCCTGTCCTCTCCAGATCTTACTATTTCCCACTTTTTTCATAAGATTCCCTGCACTCTGCCCAACAGTTGGCCATAAGTCTCAGCATCTGCTTTGATAGTCTGCAGGGCAGAACCTTTCAGAGGCCCTCTGTGGCAGGTTCCTAGCTTGTTTCCTGTTTTCTTCTTCTGATGTCCATCCTCTTTGCCTTTCGGGATGGGGATTGAGCATTTTAGTCAGGGTCCTTCCTCTTGATTAGTTTCTTTAGATGTACAGATTTTAGTAGGTTTATCCTATATTATATGTCTATATGAGTGAGTATATACCTTGTGTATCTTTCTGCTTCTGGGACAGCTCACTCAGGATGATCCTTTCTAGTTCCCACCATTCCTGCAAATTTCATGATTTCCTTATTTTTCATTGCTGAGTAATATTCCATTGTGTATATGTACCACAATTTCTGTATCCATTCTTCAGTTGAGGGTCATCTGGATTGTTTCCAACTTCCTGCTATTACAAATAAAGCTGCTACAAAGGACACCGTCATCAAAACAAAACAAATGCCTACAGATTGGGAAAGAATATTCACCAACCGTTTATCTGACAAAGGGCTAATATCCAGAATATATAAAGAACTAAAGAAGCTGAAAAACAAAAAACCAAGTAATCCAATTAAAAAATGGGGAACAGAGCTAAAAAGAGAATTCTCGATAAAGGAATATCGAATGGCAGAGAAACACTTAAAGAATGCTCAACCTCATTAGCCATCAGGGAAATGCAAATCAAAACAACCCTGATATTTCACCTTACAGCCATCAGAATGGCCAAGATGAAAAACTCAAGTGACAACATATGCTGGAGAGGTTGTGGAGAAAGGGGAACCCTCCTCCACTGCTGGTGGGAATGTAAACTTGTACAACCACTCTGGAAATCAATCTGGCACTTTCTCAGACAATTAGGAATATTGCTTCCTCAAGATCCAGCCATACCACTCCTTGGGATATATTCAAAAAAGGCTCAAGTACACAATCAGGACATTTGCTCAACCATGTTTGAAGCAGTATTAAATTTTTTTTTATTGTATTTTTAAAAAACTATGCCAACAAAACGGTCTAAACCAGTTAGCTGGTAAAATACCTAGCTGTTGTGGGCCACACAACAATTAAGTACCTAGCAATATATACCTGTCATGGAGTGGCACATAGCTGTAAATTGTATTATTTGTGTTCAAACTGAATAACATAGGATATAATATTTTAATTATACCTAAATTCCATAAAAGTATAAGAAGCAGCATAATCCCTTCATCAATAAATTTTGATCATCCATTATTTGACACAGAAAGGGCATACACTATAATTTAAACATAATATAGTCAATGTGTTATTTTTTCATGTATCAACCAAACTTGGCTTATGTATATCCAAATAAATCATTAACAGTAAATACAACTCAATTCATTTCTCTTATTCCATGGGATTATGAAAGGAATGCTTTTATAAATGTTCTGTCATAAAAGTCATCTAGTCCATTAATTATGAATCCCTAAAATTCTCGACTGAGGGTGAAGAAACAGTCCAGAATTCTCTTTTTAAAATCCTACAGTGTCCTCATCCCATACTCTCTGACCCTAGTTTATCAGGTATCATCGGCACTGTCTTGATACTTTTTCTCTGTGGCCTAGTAAGGCCACCCTGTCAAGGGGAGATGATCAAAGAACAGACAACCAAGTTCATGCCAGAGACTGCCCCTGCTCCCCTTATTAGAAAATCCACATGGAGACTGATTTGCCCATGGGCTACATCTGAGCAGGGAGTCTAGGTCTTCTCCATGCATTATCCCGTCAACCTCTGCAAGACCCCTGAGCCCAGAATTTTTGGCTCTGTTGCCTCCTGTCTCCTCCAAGTCTTTTTATCTCCCCCTTCTTTCATAAGATTCCCTGTACTCTACCCAAAGTTTTGTATGAATCTCAGCATCTGCTTCAATCCCCAGTTGGGGAGAATCTATCAGAAGCCCTCTGTGTCTTCTCCTGCTTCTTATGTCTAGCCTGCTTGACCTTTTGAATGAGGATTGGGCATATTCCCTTCTTGTAGTTTAACTTCTTTAGGACTATAGATTTTAGTATGTTTATCCTATATTATATGGTTAACACACACTTACAAGTGAATATATATCATGTGTGTCTTTCTGCTTCTGGGATGATCTTTTCTAGTTCCATACATTTGCCTGTAAATTTCATGATATCCTTGTTTTTAATTGCTGAGTGGTATTCCATTGTGTAAATGTACCACAATTTCTGTATCCATTCTTCAGTTGAAGGCCATCTAGGTTGTTTCCAGACTCTGGCTATTACGAATAAAGCTTTAATGAACGTAGTTGAGCCAAATGTCCTTGTTGTATGATTAAACATCTTTTGGATATATGCCCAGGAGTGGTATAGCTGGATCTTATTATGAAAGGGACATACCAGGAGAAGAGGAAGGGAGGGTGGGACCAGGAGAAGAAGAGGGAGAGGGCTACAGCTGGGATACAAAGTGAATAAATTGTAATAAAAAACATTAAAAATATATAATTATAAAAAAGTTTCTACAGTGGTGACCACCTAAGAAATGTATGTACACCATGGAAAATGTCTACCATAAGAAACAGATCAAGCTGCTCATTCTTCCCTGTGACCTTCACGTTCAGAAATTGCTTTTATTAATGTTTACTTCACTTCCTAGTAGTCCTTCTTTTGTGAATGCTAATCATCACTCTCTGCCTTGCACCATTTCTGCATCACTCCCAGAGCCTGGAGGCACTCCAAGCTCAATGAAATCATGAAGAGATCATCACCACCCATCGCAATTTAATACCCTTATTCACCACCATGGCTGGCATCTTCTTTCCCTCTCTCCTTCACACCATTCAAATTTAGTTCTAAGACAAAATAAAGTTGGCATTGTACATGGGCAACCTTTCTTCCCTAGTCCCTGCCCTCTCCACTTTACCACTGCTCCTCGCCCACCCCACCTCTCCCAGTGCGCTAAGAGGCTTGTGAGAGGAGATTAAGCTAATCCCATCCATCCACAAGCTCACTAAGCAGTTCCTGAGTAATGTCCAACATTCCGGCCAAGCAAAAGAGCTGAGGGTGAAAGGGGGAATTAATGCAATAGTCAGCACTCTACAGTAATAACTTCTTCACAAATTCTTTCCTTTTCAATAATGCCAGACAAAACAGGGAGAAAGTATGAAGTGCGTAGTGCGTACGGAGAAAGGAATATAGAAACCCGTTTCCTTCTTTTTCTCCACGGAGAAGAAATTACGAACCTAGAATGTTGGCACACATTTTTAAGTAATTTAATCGACCCCTTTTCTTCACAGAACAGGAAAGAGTTTGTAAATAGCCAACATTTAAGTGGTTTTGGATTGGCTCGTTTGCTAATTAATACTTAAGAAAGTAGAATTATAAAGACCAGGCAAGAGTAAGGCAATGTGGAGGGGTCTGCCGGTGGCATATTGATGCCTGTGCAGGCAGCTTCAGTTCTGAGCAACCAGGAGAGCCTGACTGTCCTTCCTTCATCCTGGGAGACTTCATCAGTCCTTACACTTTTCTCATGTCTCTACCTTTGCTCACATGCCCAGTGTACTTAGGCTATAATAGAAGCGAGAAAGAATAGATACCACTTGAATGAGTGTTTTGGAGCCCCTTGGCTCTCACAGTAGTTAGATTCCATGTTTATTTTTTCCAAAAGACTGATTTGAAATGAATGTGAGTCTCCAAAGCTGAGGTAGGCAGAGGTAGTCAATGCCAGTGGCTGTGTAGGGGGTAAGAAATTTCTATTCAAATAAGGGTGAATGCAACTGGTGATGTTTTTTTAAAAAATGTGGGAGGGGTTCAGGGAAAGTTTAGCTTTGGGGGTAAAATCCATGGTTTTTATTCTTAGCATTCATTATGCCAAGGAATTTCATGTTAAAACAAAATGAAGAAAAAGCTTAAAATAAGCGAAGAGAAAGATCTCCAGAGAACCAGATCAAAGACTGAAGTTACACTGAAGGCAAAACGAATAGAAGTGTTAGCTGGTGTCTTCTGCAATAAGTAGGAGAGGGGATTAATTTATTCTGCAGCATTTAGCCAAAAGTGCTTCTGTGTCCCCACCTCCAGCAAGCAAGCCAAAAATGCATTGTATTCAGAAAAGCATTTAAACTACAGTTATACAATGTCAGTTCTCCCAAACCTGGCAGTGGATCTTCTGCAAATAATCCCATCGTTTCCTAAGAAACTTAGGAAAGAAAACACCCAAATACTTAATTCGATTTTTATTTTGTATTTAAAACTACATATGCGTTTTTAGTTAGGCATACTGAAAAAATTCAGACCATTGCAAATCATTGTTTCCTCTTGATTCTTCATAGAAACTAAAATAAAAATTATTAAGGTCTCATAAAATGTTTCCTGGGCAATTATTCTTGGTAAATTACTAACCTTGACATATAATTTCCTGAACTCAGGACATACAAGCGGACAAATGCTTTTGTATTATACTCAATCTTATAGTTATGTTTCTTGAATTTAAATATGCAATTACCTAATACAGGTGAAAAAAAATAACCGATTCTAACAGACAAAAGAAGGACTAGGTGAGTACCGCAGAACAAAGACAAGCACTTTGCCTCCTGCCACCAGCTCATCTGTAGTGAACCGAACTCACAGATAAGGAGGAGAAATAACAAGGAGGAAAGACTTCAGAAAGAGGAAGGATACTCAGGTTGTTTCAGGGGAAGAGCAGAGATCTCCCAGGAACTTCACGGTTACTTCTTTTGACTTCTTTCATGCTCTGATATTTCTCGTGATATGGCTGGTAATTGCTCCAGCCTCAAATAGAAGAGAGAGTCAGTATACCTAGGCCAATTTCACCCTGTTACCACAGCTCTAGACATCATGTTTTAGCAACGACCCAAACAGTAAGGCAGCGAAAGAGAAGGTGTAATGTGAAGACTGATGCCAATCACTTGTATTCCACCATACTCACCAGGCAGGCATCTGCAGGCCCAGGCGAAGGACAAATGAAAGCACCTTTCATTTCTAAAAAGCAACGGAGGCAATTGTAACTCACAAGTCCAACAGTGTTGTCTACAGCAAAGGGAGGTTAATGATACCAGTTGTATGAGCTCTATATTTAGTGAATTTAAGTCAATGAAGACTACACAACGCTGAGAGATTTATTTATGCCTTATTTAGGTTTGTTTATTTATTTCAAAAGCCACATTGCCCTTTTTCTTTGAATTTAGTATGAGAGGAAGCAGTGTCATATCACAAGGAGTGTTTCAATCATATTCCATGTTACAAGCATATAGAAGAAACAATTATTCTCTAGTTCCTTGTGAAATATTAACATTTGGTTAGATTTGAAGAATTATGAACTACATATATAGAACCATATATATATAATATATATATGAAGAATTATGAAATATATATACTTATTTATCTAAAACAACACAGCTTATCTTGAAATTTCACACAGTGCCCTCACCTCCAGAAGAAAAAAAAAAAACTTGCAACTACTGACGAGTAGTTTTACATGCTCTCTTTCATTTGTTTCTCAATTCCTCCTCTCCCTACTTCCCTGTTTTTTCTCCCCTCTCTCTTCCTCCCTCCCTTCTTCCTATTTCCCTTCTTCCATTTTCTTCAACCTATCACAAATGTTCACTCCCTCTCCCTTCTTCCTTATTTTTTCCTTCCTCTTTTTCTATCTGTCTTTTTTCCTTCTTTCTTTTTTATTCAACCTATCACAAATGTTCATTTTGTAATTCATGAGCTAGCATAGACTAGCATACATTATTGAACACAACTGTATTTCTCCTTGAATGTATAAAACACAAATAAAAGATAATGGGAATAATATGTCACACATTACTAAATAGTTTTGGTGAGTTTAGGGTGTATTTGTTTTATTTACTAGTGTATGTATGCATGGGTTTCTCTGTGTATGTGTATGTGTATGTGAGTGCACATATTAAGATCAGTGTGTGTGTGTTTGTATGTGCATACTGAGATCAGAGGTCAACACTGAGTATCTTTTTCTGCCATTCTCCAGTTTGTTTTATTCTTTTTTTAAATTTCTTTTTCTATTAAAATTTATTCATTTTATATCCCAGCTGCATCCCCCTCCCTCATTTCCTTCCAATCTCACCCTCCTGCCCTCTTCTCTACCCATGCCCCTCTCCCAGTTCACTGATAGAGAAGGTCCTCCTCCACTTCCATCTGACCATAGCCTATCAGGTCTCATCAGGACTGGCTGCACTGTCTTTCTCTGTGGCCCCTCCCTCAGATGGAGGTGGTCAAAGAGTCAGACATTGAGTTCATGTCAGAGACAGCCCCTGTTACTCTTACTAGGGTACACACTTGAGACTGAGCTGCCATGGGCTACATCTGTACAGGGGTTCTAGGTTATCCCTGTGCATGGTCCTTGGTTGGAGTATCAGCCTCAGAAAAAAAAAAACCCTGGGCCTAGATTTTTTGGTTCTGTTGCTCTTCTTGTAGAGCTCCTGTCCCCTCCAGGCCTTCCTATCTCCCCCTTCTTTCATAAGATTCCCTGAACTCTGCCCAAAGTTTGGCTATGAGTCTCAGCTTCTGCTTCGATACCATGATCAGTAGAGTCTTTCAGAGGTCCTCTGTGATAGGCTCCTGTCCTGTTCCCTGTTTTCTCCTATTCCAGTATCTATCCCGTTTGCCTTTCTGAATGAAGATTGAGCATCTTACCCTGGCTCTTCTTTGTTGCTTATTTCCTTAGATGTACAGATTTTAGTATGATTATCCTATATTATATGTCTAATATCCACTTATAATTGAGTATATATCATGTATGTCTTTCTGGCTCTGGGATACCTCACTCAGGATGATCTTTTCCAGTTTCCAACATTTGCCTGCAAATTTTGTGATTTCCCTGTTTTTAATTGCTGAGTAGTTTCCATTTTGTAAATGGACCACAATTTCTGTATCCATTCCTCACTTGAGGGACATCTGGTTTGTTTCCAGGTTCTGGATATTATGAATAAAGCTGCTACAAACATGGTTGAGCAAATGTACTTGTATACTTGAACATCAAGATTAACATAGTAAAAATGGCCATCTTACCAAAAACAATCTACAGATTCAATGCAATTCCCATCAAATTCTCAACACAATTCTTTACACACTTAAAAAAAAAAAAACACAAAAAACAGTTCTCAACTTCATATGGAATAACAAGAAACCCAGAATAGCTAAAACAATTCTCTACAATAAAAGATCTTCTGGAGGTATCTCCATTTGTGATCTTAACCTGTACTATAGAGCAACAGTAATAAAAACTGCATGGTACTGTCATAGAAACAGATTGGAGAATCAATGAAATCAAATCAAAGACCTGGAAATAAACCCACACACCTACAGACACGTGATTTTTTACAAAGAAGCCAAAATCATACAATGGGAAAAAAATAGCATCTTCAACAAATGATGCTGGTGTAACCGGATGTCCGCATGTAGAAAAATGCAAATATATCCATACTTAACCCCCTGAGCAAAAGTAAAGTCCAAGAGGATCAAAGACCTCAATATAAAAACAGACACACTAAAGCTGTTAGAAGAAAAAGTGGGGAAGAGCCTTGAACTCATTGTCACAGGAGACAAGTTCCTGAACAGAACACCAACAGCACAGGCTCTAAGATCAACATTTACTAAATGGGACCTCATAAAACTGAAAAGCTTCTGTAAAGCAAAAGACACTGTCATCAGAACAAAACGACAGCCTACACACTGGAAAAGGATCTTCACCCACACTGTATCTGACAGAGGGCTAATATCCAGAATATATAAAGAATTCAAGAAGTTAAACACCAACAAACCAAGTAATCCAATTAAAAATCAATAGAGGAATATCAAATGGCAGAGAAACACTTAAAGAAATGCTCAGCATCTTTAGCCATCAGGGAAATGCAAATCAAAACAACCCTGAGATTTCACCTTACACCCATCAGAATGGGTAAGATAAAAAACTCAAGTGACAACGCATGCTGGAGAGGAAGTATACACACACATTAGTGAAATAGGAGATCTCATTGTATTTCCTGTTATTCAGCTGACTTTTTATCAGCTATAATCAGTCTCTATCTCTTCTTTTCAACATCTAGAATTAGACTTCCATGTACCTACTTTTTTTTTCTTTTCACCATTACTGAAGCTTTATTTTTTTTCTTCTTTTTTTTTGTATTTTATTTTTTTTTCTTATCAGTTACATTTTATTAACTCTGTACCCCAGCCATGTCCCGATCCCTCATTCCCTCCCAGTCCCTCCCTCCCTCCCTCCTCTCCACCGTGCCCCTTGCCAAGTCCACTGATAGGGGGGGACCTCCTCCCCATTCATCTGATCCTGTTTTATCAGGTATCTTCAGGACTGGCTGCAAAGCTCTCCTCTGTGGCCTAACAGGACTGCTCCTCCCTTGGGGGGTGGGGAGGCCAAAGAGCCAGTCATTGAGTTCCTGTTAGAAATAGTCCTTGTTTCTCTCACTATGGGAAACCAATTGGTTACTGAGCTACCACAGGCTACATCTGAGCAGAGGTTCTAGGTTACATTCATACATGATCCTTGGTTGCATGTCAGTCTCAGAAAAGACCCTGTGCCCAGATATCTTTGGTCCTTGTGGAGCTCCTATTCTTTCCTCATCAGACTAACTCCCCTTCTTTCTTATGATTCCCTGTACTCTGCCAAAGGTTTGGTCATGAGTCTTTGCTTTGAAAACACTGCTAGTTAGAGTCTTTCCGATGCGCTCAGTAGACTCCTGTCATACGTTCAATGCACATCAAATCTGTCATTCTAAACGAGGATTGATCATCCACTTAAGCTGAAAATATCTGGTGATCTGGGCAGTGGTGGCATATGCCTTTAATCTCAGCAGTCTGGATGGATAGTAAGAAAAATCTCTTGAGTTTGAAGCCAGCCTGATCTACAGAGTGAATTACAGGACAGCCAGGGCTACACAGAAAAACCCTGTCACAAAAACCAAAGTCACATGACAAACACACACAGGGACAGACACAGAGAAGGAGAGAGACAGATTCACAAGACAACCTTTAGGTACATATAGATTCAAACACATACAGCAGACAGAGAGGATGGAAGATACAGAAATCATGAGTGGAGAATTCTAAACTTAATTCACTCTTGCTTGACTAAATGACTTCAAAGGGAAGTGCTTTAATTTATCTTGTTAATGCCATACCAAAATACATAATTGGTAGCACACAATCAACCATGCACTTAATCCACACATACATATATGCAGGCAAAACACTCACACAAGAGAAAGTGAATAAAATCTAAAAAATATATTTTTAAAAGATCTTCAAGGGACTGCCTCTGACATATTCTGATTGGCCTGCTCTTTGATCACCTCCCCGAGGGAAGAGCAGCCTTACCAGGCCACAGAAGATGACAATGCAGCCACTCCTAATGAGATCTGATAGACTAAGATCAGAAGGAAGGAGAGGAGGACCTCCCCTATAAGTGGACTTGGGGAGGGGCATGTGTGAAGAAGGGGGAGGGAGGGTGGGATCGGTAGGGGAGGTGGGAGGATTATGGGGGGGATACAAAGTGAATAAAGTGTAATTAATATAAAAATTTAAAAAAGAACTTCAGTCATCCTTACCCATCTTAGAGATGCTTCCAGCTGTGCTCAGGTCAAGGACGTGTGGTTAATAGTAGTTCTTATATCTGATTTTCCCTTCAAATATTACATAGAAACATGTGAAATCAAAATATGACCATTTCATCTTATAACATCATCAGTTTGGGGTGGTTGAGTGCAACACATATGCAGGACCATGACTGAAGATGAGGAACACTGCAATGTTTTGAACAAAGAAAAGAGAATATGATTTTACTTCTCAGGAACATATAGGATGACCGGTTAGAAAACAATGTCTCACGGGTATGTGTACACAGTTAACCCAGTGAGAAAATGTTTAGGACTCAGCTCGTCTATGTGTGACTCTTCCTTTTTTTTCCTTTGCTTAGGACAGTCACTTAATGTTTCCGTGGCTTGTGCCCCATGTCTATAAAATGAGGATAATGATAGCTTACACACACACACACACACAAAAAAAAAAAAAGCTGCTGTGAGCACTCCCTCAGTTGAGTGCTTCAAATCTAGGATTAGGGTGTGGTTAAGGCCTAAGGTTTGCTGTAGTGAATAGGATAATTGACCTTATAGAAAAGTTAAAGAAAATGTTATTCTCTCCTGTCTTTCTGTCATTGGAAGGTGTGGAATTCCTCTGTTTTATCATGTAAAGAATCAGCATAAACGTGTACATTAGACACCAAATCCCTTGAGGACTTAATCTACCTTAATCTACGCTGTTTAGCCTTGAGAGCTGTGAGAAATAAATATTAATTCCTTATAGATGAACTAGTGATAGGTATTTTCCTATAGCAGTGTCATCAGTTGGGGGCTGGTCTTAGAGCCGTACCTGGCATGTAAGTGCCCTGCAATTAGAAGCATTTTCAGTTCTTCCTCAGCTTCTAACAGACACGTGTGGCTCTGTTGGGAGAATTATAAGAAACTGATACCACTAAGACCTGAAAGCATAGTCTAGATAAGTCAGAATATTGAGAACCAAGAGGGTCTACAAAGTTGCAGTTCAATTGTTGTTAAGTTGAAAACCACGAAGAAGAAGTACAGAGGTGCAAGTTCAAAGGCAGAAAAAAAGCTACTATTCCAGTTCAAATGCATTCACACTAGAGGTGTGTTTTCTTTGTCAGTGGACAGAAGCTCAGTCTTTTCCTTTACCGCCTTTGAATGAGTGACCTACCCAATTTAGGAAGGGCAACCTGCTTTACTAAGTTTCTTCAACCGGATACCCTCACAGAAGTAAATGAAGCTTATGTAAATATATGAGCACCCTTTGGTTCCAGGAGCAATGATGCAGAAAATTAATCACCACATCATTTATTATTCATTATTTATTTATTTATTTATTTATTTATTTATTTATTTACTTATTTATTTATTATAATGTATCATTTCTATTTTCCCTCCCTCCCTCCAAACCTATCCATATACTACTCCTTGCTCTCTTTTAAATCTACTGCCTCTTTTATCATTAGTTGTTACATACAGTAATTTATCATTGAAGGCTTAATGATTAAGAAGCAGGAAAGTACATTTGAAACAATGCATTAGAAAATAATTACAAACTTGGAGTTCTGATTACTAAGCTAGAAGTAAAATCATTACTATGAAAATGCAGATGAAGTAAGATGGTATAAATCTAAAAAAAAAGACAGAGATAGAGAACAGATAAAATGTTAAAGGACATCCAAGTAAGAACCAAAATTCAAATATTTACATCCCTTAAATAAAATAGTGTGAGGCTTCCCCTGCATATCTTCTCTAGGTTACTTACGTAGTCAATACAATGGGATAAAGGACAGCAAATAAACAGGACCAGCAAAGAAACTTCTCACATCGCATGATAATAAAAACAAAATATTAAATACATAGATCAAAGAAAGGATATTGAAACAGGAAAGAAAGAAAATCTATATCACATATAACTGCAAGACCTTTAGAATAATACCTGACTTTTCAATGGATAATTTGAAAACCAGAAGAGCCTGGGCTAATGCTCTAAAACTTCCATTACATAGAATAGTCAGTAGAAGTTGTTGAAGAGACAGGATAGGAGAAGAAGTACAAAGGGAAACAAAGGTGGGGAGCTGAAGTGGGGAAAGTGAGGTCAGGAGTACAGGGGGCTTTCATAGAGGAGAGAAACTGTGGTGGGAGGCATTTCTGAGACAAGCTGGACACCTACAACAGGGTAGACTTCAGGGAGGATATGGGGGTTACTCTAGCTGAGAGCACTAGTGACAGAGGTCATGGAGACTGAAGAGGGCACCCTCTAACTAGACATGTCCTTTAGGAAGGAAGTGGAACACCAATCCACCCGCAAAAACTCTGACCCAAAATTTATCCTGTGTACAAGATGTGATTGGATAAAGATAGGGCAGGGATGGAAGGAAGGTCCAGCCAAACCCAAGACCCACCCCATAGGAGAGAACACACCTTTGACACTAACAATGACTATACTCACAGATGGGAGCCTGGCATAACTGTCTTCTGAGAGGCTCCACCCAGCAAAGGATAGAAATAGACGTTAAGACTCACAGCTAAAGATTGTGTGGAACACAGGGAGCCTTGTGGAAGAGTTAGGGGAAGGACAAAGGACCCAGAGTGGACAAGAGCTTCACAGGAAGACCAACAGAGCCAACTAACCTGGACCCTGTGGCACCTACAGTGACCAACCAAGGACCATGCACGGACTGGATTTAGGCCTCCTACACAGATGTTGCTGATGGGCAACTTGGTCTTCTTGTGGCTCTCCTAGTAAGATGAGAGGGGACTGTTTCTGACATAGACTCTGTTGCTTTCTTTTCAATCACTTCTATCTGGTGGGGCTGCCTTGCCAAGCCACCTTGGAAGAGAATGTGTTCAGTCTTGATGTGACTTAAAGTGCTGGTGTGGGTTAGTGGGAGGGCAGAGCTTTTCTGAGGAAGGGGGGGTGGAGAAGGAAAAAGGATGGGACCAGGAGCAGAGGAGGTTGGTGACTATGACTGAAATGTAAAATGAACAACTAAATAAATACAGTTAATGTTTAAAAAAAATGGGTAAGTTTCTAGATTGTATACCACTACCAGAATTAAAACAAAATGAAATAACTAATTTTAATTGACTTAGAATAACCAATGAGATAGGAGAAAAATTAAAAATCTCCCCACTTAAAAAAAAATGTTCATGACCAGACAGAAGTACTCAACACAGAACACTACCAGACTTTGGAAGAACTAACACACATGCTAATCAAATTATTCTGCACAATACAAAGTGAAGGAACACTTCCAATTCATTTTATGAAGCAAATATTATCCTGATACCAAAACCAGGCAGAGTCCCAACAAAGAAAAGTATAAGCAAATCTCTCTGATATATATGGAAACAAAAAATTTTCAGCAAAATATTTGCAAAATGAATTTTAAAGTACATCAAAAGCATTATCCATAGTGAACAAGTAAGCTTCATCTCATAGATGAGGGGATGATTTAACACATTTAAATCGATAACTCTATTCCACTGAAAAAAACAGTCTCAAGGGCAGTATTCACATAATAATTTCATAAGCTGCAGAAAAGTCCTTAGACAAAATCTAATATCTTTCATGATAATACCCACGAAAAGCCCAGAAATACAGGGACCCTATCTCAACAAAATTATGGCAATATATAATAAACTCACAGCCAACATAATGCTAAATGGCAAAAACTAGAAATTCTACTAAAATTTGGGAAAAGACAATGATGTTAATTTTCTTTATTCCTGTTCACTATTTTGCTCGATGTTTTACCTAGAACAATATGACAAGAGAAAGGGGATATGAAGAAAATAGATATGCAAAGAATTCAAATATTCTTATGGCAGATGATATAATTCTTTTCATAAATGATCCTACAGATTCCACCACAAAATTCTGGCAGCAGTCAACTAAAGCAGCAGAATACAAAATGCACACACAAAATCAGTAGCTTTCCTATATACAGAAGATAAACAGACCCAGAAAAAAAAATCAGTGGAAAATCCCATTCACATTAACCTCAAGAACATATTGCAATAAATATAACTAGTGAAGGGAAAATCTTGCATTATAAAAATACTGAAAAAGATACCAGAAAGTGGAAAGAACTCTCATTCTCACAGAATAGTAGGAGTAAGAACATGAAAAATAGTCACACTACTAAAAGCAATTTAGAAATCCAATGCAATCCTTATCAAAATTATGATGTAATTTTTATAGAAATTGAAGCAATTATCTGACACTTCATATGGAAACTCAGAATACCCAAAACAATCCTGAACAATAAAAGAACTGGAAGTTATCACTATTATTGATTTTAAATCATTTTACAGAGATGTAGTAAGAAAAACAACATGGGAGCCAGCAGAAACAATGATTCTAGCAGAGGTGAGTTGAGCACAGGACCAAAGTCCCATTGTCCTCCATCCAAAGGAGGCCTGAGGGGTGCTGGAGTAGCTCTAGGCTCAAAATTCTTACTGCCTGCTCCCCAGCTGCAGGGCCTACCTCAGTCAAAAACAGGGAGCCCAGGAGAGACAGTGAACTCAACAGAACACCTTCCCTTCCTTAGCTGCATCTGAATCTCCAAAACCAATTCTTGAGCTCCTGAAATCTCTCATCTTCTTATAAAATACTTTAGACTCCAGAGACAGGTAGACTCAGTTTGTAGGTCAGTCTCCAGAAACAATCAAGGCTACAGATAACCAGATGACTAAAGGCCAGCATAGGAATACAATCAACAAAAACTAGGACATCATGGCTTCACTAGTATCCCCCAAAATCAATGGATATTCTAACGCAGCTGAAACACAGGAATATGATCTTAAATCTATGTTTATGCAGTTATTACAGGCACATACAGAGGAAATGAACAATCAAACAGAGGCCAGCATGGACAGGCAGGGATCTGCAATAAAACAGGTGAAGAATATGAATAAAATTATTCAAGACATGAAAATGGAATAGAAACAATAAAGAAAATACTCACCGAGAAAACACTGGAGATGGAGAATTTAGAGACGAGATCAGGAACCATACAGGTAAGCATCACCAACAGAATACAAGAGATGACGGAGAGAATCTCAGATGCTGAAGATAACAATTGCAGAAATCCATACATCTCTCAATGGAAATATAAAAATAGAAAAGTTCCTGACACAAAACATCCAAGTAATCAAGGACACCATGAAAAGACAAAACCTAAGAACAATAGGAACAGCAGAAAAAGAAGACTCCAGGCTCAAAGGTCCAGACTCAAAGGTCCAGAAAGTATTTTTCTTTTTTTATTTTTTATTAATTACACTTTATTCACTTTGTATCCCCCCGGTAGCTCCTTCCCTCCTCTCCTCCCAACCCCTCCATTCCCCCCCCCTTTTCCACACATGCCCCTTCCCAAGTCCACTGATAGGGGAGGTCTTCTTTTTCTTCCTTCTCATCCTAGTCTATTAGGTCTTATCAGGAGTGGCTGCATTGTCTATTATTTTCTTGAATATTGGCATTCTCAAGCTTTTGATCTCTGTTGTTTGCTTCACAAGGATCCTGTGGTCAATCTTCTTTATAACAACAATTTCAACAACCAGCCATGTTCCTGCCAATTCCCAAGTCTTTATAGCTCTGACCTTTTCTCAGAAATTCAAAGTCACATGCCCTGGGATCAGATGGACATATCACTTATTGTACCACAGTGCTTTTAATGCTCAGACTGAAACACTTGAATGACAACTTCCATAACCCTTCAGCCTCTTTTCCAGATAATTGATCTACAACCAGCTCATTCTATAGACTATTTTGGTTTCCAGTTTTCATTTTTTCCTTTTGCATCTCCCACATCTATGTTGATTTTACTGTTCATTGTAATTTTTTATTCACTGCTAATTTTTAGGTTTTAACTATCCTCTCCAGTGGTCATTTACATGGACTGCTGAAGTAAGTTCTTGCTGAGTTTCTCTTTATCTCCCTCCTGCCTTCCATTGTCCTTTCATACTGCTGTCAGTTGTTATCTTTTTAAGATGAAAATAAATCCGAGTTGAACTTTCTATTGTCAAGTTTAAATTGCTCAGCATGGCATTCAAGGAAGCCTTGGCAGATTTAAAAAAAAAAAAAAAAAAAACTTTCCAACCTCATTTCCTCACCTAAATAATCAGAAAGTATTTTTCCAGAAAATCATAGAAGAAATTTTCTCCAACCTTAAGGGAGTGATGCCCTTAATCATACAAAAAGCTTACAGAATACCAAATAGACTAGACCAGAAATGAAATTCCTCCAGCCACATAATAATCAAAACACTAAATCTACAGAACAAAGAAAAAAAATCTTAAAAATACAAGAGAAAAAGGCCACATAACATATAAAGGCAGACCTATAAGAATCACACCAGACTTCTCAACAGAGACTATGAAAGCCAGAAACACCTGGGGGATATCATGCAGCCACTAAGAGATGTAGAGGGATACATCATTCTCATATAAGAAAAAATCCACCAAGAAGACATCCCAATCCTGAACATCTATGTCCCAAACACAAGGGGCTACTGTGTTTGTAAAAGAATCATTATTAAAGTTTCAATTACATATCAATCACAACACATTAATAGTGGGAGACTTCAACAACCCACTCTCACCAAAGGATAGGTCAAGACAGAATCTAAATAGTGAAATAATGACAATTACATAGGTCTTAAATCAAATATACCTAATAGATGTCTACAGAACTTTTCAACCAAACCAAAAAAGTATACCTTCTTCTCAGCACCTCATGAAACCTTCTCCAAAACTGACCATATAGTCAGGCACAAAACAAGCCTTAATAGATACAAAAAGATTGAAATAATCCCTTGTGTCATATCAGATCACCACGGTCTAAAACAAGACCTCAGCTATAACAGAAATAGCAAAAAGCCTACACAAATGGAAAGTGAACAACTCTCTACTCAACAACAGCAACAGCTGGGTCAGGAAAGAAATAAAGAAATTAAAGACGTCCTAGAAGTCTTTAAAAATGAAGGCACAACTTAACCAAACTTATGGGACACAGTGAAAGCAGTGCTAAGAGGAAAATTCATAAAACTAAGTGTCTCCATAAAGAAATTCAAGACAGCTCATACAAGCAAGTTAATGGCACACATGAAAGCCCTAGAACAAAAAGAAGAAGCAGACATAGTCAAGAGGAGTAGACTGCTCTAAGTAATCAAATACAGGGCTGAAATCAATAAATTACAAAGAGAACAATTCAAAGAATCAACAAAACCAAAAACTGGTTCTTTGAGAAAATCAACAAGATAGACAAACTCTTAGCCAAACTAACTAAAAGGCAGAGAGACACTATCCAAATCAACAAAATCAGAAATCAAAAGGGGGACATAACAACAGACACCGAGGAAACCCAAACAATTAGGTCCTACTTCAAAAGACTGTGCAACAAACTTTGAAAATATAAAGGAAATGGACAATTTTCTTAATAAGTTCCATTTACCAAAGCCAAATCAAATCAGGTAAATACATTAAATAGTCATCTATCCCCTAAGGAAATAGAAGCTATCATCAAAAGTCTCCCACCTAAAAAGAGCCCAGGGCCAGGCAATTGCAGCACAGAATTTTTTGTTTTGTTTTAAATATTTATTTTATTTTTTAATTCTTTATTAATTACACTTTATTCACTTTGTATTCCCCCTGTGGTGCCCTCCTTCCTCCTGTCCCAATCCCTCCATTCCTCTACCCTCTGCATGCATGTCCCTCCCCAAGTCCACTGATAGGGGAGGTTTTCTTTTTCTTCCTTTTTATCCTAGTCAATTAGGTCTCATTAGGAGTGGCTGCGTTGTCTTCTTCTGTGGCCTGGTAATGCTGCTTTCCCCTCGGGGGGGGGGGTAATTAAAAAGCAGGCCAATCAGTTCATGTCAGAGACAGTCCCTGTTCCTATTACAATGGAACCCACTTGGATACTGAACTGCCATGGGCTCCATCTGTGCAGGGGTCTTAGGTTATCTCCATGTATAGTCCTTGGTTAGAGTATCAGTCTCAGGAAAGACCCCTGTGCTCAGATTTTCTGGTTCTGTTGTTCTCCTTATGGAGTTACTGTCCTCTCCAGATCTTACTGTTTCCCACTTCTTTGCTAAGATTCCCTGCACTCTGCCAAAAGTTTGCCCATAAGTCTCAGCATCTGCATTGATAGTCTGAAGGGCAGAGTCTTTTAGAGGTCCTCTATGTCAGGCTCCTGACTTGTTCCCTCTTTTCTCCTTCTTCTGATGTCCATCCTCTTTGCCTTTCTGGATAGGAATTGAGCACTTTAGCAAGAGTCCTCCCTCTTGATTAGTTTCTTTAGGTGTACCGATTTTTGTAGGTTTATCCAATAGTGTATGTCTATATAAGTGAGTATATACCGTGTGTCTCTTTTTGCTTCTGGGACAGCTCACTCAGGATGATCTTTTCCAGATCCCACCATTTACCTGCAAATTTCATGTTTTCCTTGTTTTTTTTTTTTATTGCTGAGTAATATGCAGCACAGAATTTTACCAGATCTTCAAAGAAGAGCTAATTCTAATACTCGTTCAAATTATTTCACAAATAGAAAAAGAAGGATCATTACCATACTCATACTATGAGACCACAGACACCTTGATACCTAAACCACACAAAGGCACCCCCCCAAAAAAGGGGAGAATCTTAAACCAATCTCTCTGATGAACATTGATGTAAAAATATTCAATAAATTACTTGCAACCTGAATCCAAGAACACATCAAAGATATAATCCACCTTGACCAAGTAGGCTTCATCTCAAGCATTCAGGGGTGGTTCAATATATGGAAATCCATCAATGTAATCTGCCATATAAACAAACTAAAAAAAAAAATCTCCTTAGATGCTGAAAAAGCATTTGACAAACTCCAATGCCTGTTCATGTTTGAAGTCTTGGAGATATCAGGGATAGAAGGCACATACCTAAACATAGTAAAGGCAATATACAACAGGCCTATAGCCAACATCAAACTAAATGGAGAGAAACATAAATCAATTCATTGAAATCAGGGAAAGGTAAGGCATCCCACTCTTTCTTTATCTTTTCAACATTGTCCTAGAGGAATAAGCTAGAGGAATAAGACAACTAAAGAAGATAATGGGGATACAAATCAGAAAGAAATGAAAGTATCACTATTTGCAGATGATGATAGTATATATGAGTGATTGCAAAAATTCTACCAGAAAACTCCTATAGCTGATAAACATCTTTAGCAAAATGGCTGGGTACAAAATTAACTAAAACAAAAACAAAATAAAACAAAACAAACAAACAAACTAGCAGCTCTTCTGCATATTAGGAAGAAATTAGGGAAACAACACAATTCATAATAGTCACAAATAAAATAAAATATTCAAGCAAGTGAAAGACTTGTATGAAACAAACAAACAAATCTTCAAGTCTCTGAAAAAAGGAAATTGAAGAAGATGGAAAGATCCCCCATGCTCATGGGTTGGTAGAATTAACATACTAAAAGTGGCCACCCTACCAAAAGCAATGTACAGATTCAATGCAATTCTCATCAAATTCTCAACACAATTCTTTAAACACCTTGAAAGAATAATTCTCAACTTCATATGGAATAACGAATAACCCATAATAGCTCAAACAATCCTCTACAATAAAAGATCATGTGGAGATATCTCCATCCCTGATCTCAAGCTGTACTATAGAGCAACAGTAATAAAAACTGCATGGTACTGTCATAGAAACAGACTGGAGAATCAATGGAATCAAATCAAAGACTCAGAAATCAATCCACACACCTACAGACACCTGATTTTTTTACAAAGAAGCCAAAATCATACAATGGAAAAAATATAGCATCTTCAACAAATGGTGCTGGTCTAACTGGATGTCTACATGTAGAAAAATGCAAATAGATCCAAACTTACCGCCCTGCACAAAAGTAAAGTCCAAGTGGATAAAAGACTTCAATATAAAAACAGACACACTAAAGGTGTTAGAAGAAAAAGTGGGGAAGAGCCTTGAACTCATTGGCACAGGAGACAACTTCCTGAACAGAACAACAGCACAGGCTCTAAGATCAACAATTAATAAATGGGACCTCATAAAACTGAAAAGCTTCTGTAAGGCAAAAAACACTGCCAACAGAACAAACGACAGCCTACAGCCTGGGAAAAGGACTTCACTAACCCTTGATCTGACAGAAAATATCCAGAATATATAATGAACTCAATAAATTAGACACCAACAAACCCAATAATACAATTAAAAATAGGGTAGAGCTAAGCAGAGACTTCTCAACAGAGGAATACAGAATGGAAGAGAAACACACAACATCCTTAGTCATCGGTGAAATGCAAATCAAAACAATGCTGAGATTCCATCATACACCTATCAGAATGACTAAGATCAAAACTCAAGTGACAACACATGCTGGAAAGGATGTGGAGAATGGGGAATCCTCCTCCATTGTTGGTGGGAATGTAAATTTGTACCACCACTTTAGAAATCAATCTGGCACTTTCTCAGAAAATTGGGAATAGCACTACTTCAAGATCCAGCTAAACCACTCCTGGGCATATACCCAAAAGTTGTCCCAGCATTCATTAAGAACATTTACTCAACTATGTTCATAGCATCTTTATTTGTAATAGTCAGAATCTGGAAACAACCTAGATGTCCCTCAATGGAAGAATGGATACAGAAATTGTACATCTACACAATGGAATACTACTCAGCTATTAAAAACAAGGAAATCATGAAATTTGCAGGCAAATGGGTGGAACTAGAAAAGTCTTCCTGAGTGAGATAACCCAGAAACAGAAAGACAGATATAGTATATACTCACTTATAAGCGGATATTAGCCAAATAATATAGGATAAACATGGTAAAATCTACAGACTTAACGAAGCTAAACAACAAGGAGGACACTAGAGGAGATGCACAACTCTCATTCAGAAGGGCAAACAAGATAGTCAATGGAAGTAATAGAAGAGAAGGAACAGGATGGGAGCCTACCCCTGATGTCCTCTAAAAGAGTTCACCAAACAGGGGATCGAAGCAGATGCAGAGACACACAGCCAAACTTTGGACAGAGCGCAGAGAGCCTTATGGAAGAAGGTGGAGAGAAAGAGAACTCTGAAGTCTTCAGACATGGGTGAGCAAGTTTTGTCCAGTACCTGCTATAACTTTAATATCTTCAAGACTTTGAGCTATTTCACAGTTCATGAAGGCAGATCTGTTATGTCAACTTCACTTAATGCAGGTGAACCTTTGTTCCCGTCTCAGCAAATAACCACACAAATAGCTAGAAAGTTTCTAACTCTCAATGGTGTGATATTAAATCCAGAATACCCATTTATTTTACCCTAAACAACAAACCCATGTCCCTGCCTCTATTATTTTATGCCACCAATATCTATACCCAGACATTTCAGGAAGATTTCTATGTCACAATGTTAGAAAAATTCTTGGTGAGGCCCATAGGGACTAACTACAGAACTAGAATAATATGTAAGGAATAGGAATATAACTTGAGAAGAATCAGAAGCATCTTGTAAAACAACAACCTCAGGGAAAGCCTTTATCATTTCCTCACATAGACTCTGGAAATGTCTATAGTTAAGGAAGAATTTTTGGACAGAAAATACATAAAAATGAAAGGAAGAAAAGGGATGTGGCGTCACCTTTGAGAGTCATAAGATATTAGGTCATTCTGAGAACCTATTCAAAGTTGACATCATTAGTGAAATGTAAGTTTTGTAAAAGTACCAAATCATAATCCTTGGACCAGTAAATATTAGCTAAAATGTTAGAGTTTTTCAGACATGATTAAGAATCTTGATAGGGAAACGTCATCTTCGATTTATAATTGAGCTAAATATCTTTATGATCTCATAGAGGTAAATCAAGGAGCATGATGGACATGTGAACTGTGAACATCATGGACATGGACTAGGTCACTGTGAACGCAGATGCGGGAACTTCAGCAAAGCTGATGTGAAGTAATGCTAGCTTCATCAGCAACTCAATGCTGCTGGACCAAAATCCTGCCAAGGCAAACAGTTTGTCACCAAAACCTAACTTTTAGTTTGTGATATCTTTTGGGTCTGGTCTGCAGGACAGGGAAAGTAATCATTTTCCCTTTTTTCATCCTCTGACAGTTTTATAAGTCATTTTCATCACCAGCACTCCCTTTGATAGTCTCTTTCTCCCACTAAATTATTTCTTCTTCCCAGATTCCCCTCCCATTTTTATATCCTAAAAATTCTCACTGAGATTAATTAGTGTTACTTTCATGAAGTAATGGGTTGGTGTTATTTACTACCATGAGGACAGTCTATCAGTAGTTATACGACTGAAGAAAAATTATTTTCCCTTCCCAAGTAGCTATTAATTACCAAATTGCTTCCTAGTGGGGGTTGGGAGTTACAAACACCTCCCAAAGCCATGACGGAATGTTGATGGGCCACAACTCTTCAGAAAGAGTATGTAATCGAGTTTCCTGTGAGTTTATGAGTCTGAAAGCCCTGGCATACCCAGAAGACATCATTTCCAGCACAAAGCCCTAACCTCTGGCTCTTAAATTCTTTATGTCCTTTGTTTTGAGTTTTCCTGAGCCTGGACGGGTAATATACACGTCCCGTTTAGGTTCAAACACTCAGTAGTTACTTATTCTCAGCACACAGCTGCAAGTCCCTGCAGTAACTTCCTGGAAGAAGGCTAAAATCAGCATTAATTTATGACTATAAATGCATATATTTAAGATAAGCGAGATAGCTCAGTGTGTAAGGGCATTTGTCACAAAGCTTGACAACTGGAGTCTGAGCCCCTGAATCCGCATGGTGGAAGGAGAAAGCTGACTCTCACAAGTTACCTTACGATTCCTCACGTGCAGCCTGAGTGTACGCATATGTACATACACACACACACACACGCACACTCATTCCCACTCACATGCACTCTCACACCCACACATACACCACACCCACACACCCACACACCCACACCAAGTGAAAATATATATACAAATAAACATAAATTTAAAAAATGTATTAAGAGAGCAATTTGACAATACTTCTATTTAGAAAAATAACAGCAGTAGATTTCTCCTAGGGTCTGTGTCCTCCCTAGTCATTGGTACTTGCTGAGCAGCCCATTGGGTTCAGAGCTGGGTGAGGTCATTGATAATTTTTCTCTTCAAGTAGCTTGCATAATATCTTTTGGCACTGTAAATGCTGGACAGCAAAGAGGAAGCTTCCAACTCCTTCCCCTGCTTTGTTTCTCTCCCTCCTGCAGCCCCGGCATGTGGCATCTTCATCAATATAGTTCTTATGGAATACCAATACCAGCAGCAATGGCAATCACCCACTTTGTTCTGAAGGTCCTTAGGGTCATGCTGACCAAAAGCATGTGTGGAGGTATCCTGCTCCTGGCAATGGGATTTCACTTATTACCTGTGGCTTCTGGGAGAAGCATTATCCGTGATGCTGTTCTGGACACCATAGCAGTGGGCCTTTGTTACAGAACTCTTTAGAAAATAAAACCTAAGTGTACCCAGATGTACTGCTGTTTCCTTTTAAAATTTCCATTGACACTAGAAATTTTCTGATGCCACCCACCTTTTCTGATAGGTGTTATTCAGTTTCCTTGGGTTTGTAATTGTAGATTCTTGGAGAATACACCTTCTTTGGGTCTATCCTCTTTCTCTCCGTCTCCCCCCATTATTAATGCTCATAGAGACAAGCACCTAAGCCACTAGTGCAACCTGCGTGTTCCCATATGCTACTCATTTAACCGCTGTTGCTAATCTAGGTGCACATCTATGTATACAGCCATATGTCATTAAGAATTATTTTATTGCCATGTTCATTTAACAGAATAATAGCACCAGGTTCTCCCCAAGAGCTCCTGGCCTAGCCAGTAGCAGGTTGTTGGCCTAACTGCCTTTGACAGATGTGGGTTCTGTCTTATGTAGAGGGCATGAAATCCAAATTTTAAAAGTGGCTGGTTATTCCCATAAAGTACATGTCACCGTTTCACCAGTCCAAACTACCAAACTCATTCAAGTCCTTACAAAAACAACATAGCCAGGTTCTTCACAGCAGTACCCCCACTCCCAGAGTGTACTAGTTACTTTCTGTTGCTGTGATAACATGCCGTAGCCAAGACGATTAACAGAAGGGTCTGGAGTTACTGCTTACATCCTAGTTATGGGTATAGCATCCAACAGAACTCAAGGTGTCAGGAGTAGGAAGCTGAGAGCACCCTTCTTCAAGAACACATATGAAGCAGAGAGCAAACTGGAAGCAGTGTAAGGATTTATACTCACAAAGCCCAACTGCAATGACTTACTTCCTTCAGCAAAGCCATATATGCCAGACCTTCCCCAACAGTGTCACCAACAGGAGCCCAAGTGTTCAAATATCTAAGACCTATGGGGCGGGGGGGAGTCATTCAGATCACCACAACGAAAGATCAAGAAACCAAATCACCCAACTAAAAAATGAGCTACAGATTTGCTCAGAGAGTTCGCAAAAGAAGAAATTAACGTATTTAAGAAATATCTTAAAAGCTGTCCAGTATCTTCGGCAATTAGAAAAACGCAAGTTAAAACTGTTTTGAAATTTCATCTTACCCAAGTTCGAATGATCAAGATCAAGAAAACATCTGACCATAAATATCAACAAGGATACAGGGGAAGTAGAACTTTTACTCGCCATTGTTGGGAGTGCAAACTGGTGCAGCAACTATGGAGATCAGTGTGGATAATCCTCAAAAATATAATAGTATATATATCATATCACCCCAGTATATTCCTTCTTGGTATGTGCCCAAAGGATTTGATAGCCTTCTTCTTGCTAATCTATGTTCGTTGGTGCACAATTCGAAATAACTATGAAATGGAAACAGCCTAAAAGCCCTTCAAGTTCTCATAGAGAATTCCTGCAACCCTCAGAGACCAGTGATACTCTATACCATTCCGTTCAGTGAAGATTCTGCTTCCAACCACTGGGGCTGTTCAGCCAATGAAATTCTTTGGTGGCACCTAAGTTTTAGGCTTTGGACAGGGTGGATCTAGAGACTTTTCTATTAGACCACAAAGACTACTTTATTTCTTTTTTTCCTTTTTTATTTTTATTTACAGTTTATTCACTTTGTATTTTCCCCCTGTAGCTTCCTCCCTCCTCCCCTCCCAATCCCATACTCCCTTCTTCTTCCCCACATGTGCCCCTCCCCCAGTCCACTGATAGGGGAGGTCCTCCTCCCCTTCCCTCTGATCCTAGTCTATCAGTTCTCATCAGGACTGGCTGCATTGTCTTCCTCTGTGACCTGGTAAGGCTGCTCCTCCCTCCGGGGGAGGTGATCAAAGAGTAGGCCAATCAGTTCCTGTCAGAGATAGTCCCTGTCCCATTACTATGGAACCCACTTGGACACTGAACTGCCATGAGCTACACCTGTGCAGGCGTTCTAGGTTATCTGCATGCATGGTCCTTGGCTGGAGTATCAGTCTCAGAAAAGATCCCTGTGCCCAAACTTTTTGGATCTATTGCTTTCCTTGTGGAGCTCCTGTCTTCTCCAGGTCTTCCTATCTCCCCCTTTTTTCATAAGATTCTCTGCACTCTGCCCAAAGTTTGGCTATTTCTTTCTGCAACACTTCCTGTTTTAACTCAGCACCAAGAAGCAGCAGCTGCCAGACAGATGTGCACATCCTGATGTGGATGCTATTATGGATTCCTGCCCTTTCTCCTGTTCCCAGCCATCCCAAGACAGATGTTCATCTTGCACCTTGAATCCCTTGGGGATACACCATCAAGAGTGTCTTTCAAGAACAAGACATATTTGGGGAATTTTATACCTCCAATCTTTTGCAAACACCTGGTACAAAATGCTTATGCATGAGTCTCCTTTCTCAGTACTGGAACCACCCATTTCTTCCTTACAGACGCACCATTGAAATGTATTCTAAAGAAGTAATTCAAATTTGATCTTCAGACACTAAAAACGGAAGTGTCATTTTATTTTCCTTATAATTCACCAAATCTCTTTCCATAGCAGAAATTGGCCTAAAATTTAGCTCTTTGTCTGATCATTTTCCTATCACTTACAGAATTACTTTTTATTAACATCATGTGGTACTGTGGGGCCCTGCTGGATTAGGTTGAAGTCTGCAGTCTGCGGATAACCATTTGTTTGCACAAGTCTATGATGGTAGACTCCAACTTCTCAGTCTGGTTCTAAAAGTCTCCTCTGATCTAGGTCACCCAAGATTTTGTAACGAGCATCACACAGCCCTCAGGGCAGGTTACAGGCCAGACCCTTTGCTGATAAGAAAATCAGTCCAGCAAGTATCTGGCTATTCCTAGAAATGTCCCACCCTTCTCAGGATGTTGGCCTTCAGCAGGACCTTCAATTGTACTAGGAGATTCTCTCACCCATAGGATAGTGAAGCATTGTGTTCTCTTTCTTGCAATAGGACCATGCTACTACATGGAAAATGAGGCACTGTACCGTTACTTGAAAATCAAGTATCCCTGACTTCCTGACCCCAGCTAATCAAACACATTCGCCCTCAAAACAAAGTTTATGAATCCTTGATTTCAAATAAATATGCTAGCTGGTTGCGTGATGCATGATACCACCAGCTTTCCACCATGACTGCTTGAGATTCATCATTTATCCCCCACTAGGCGTTTTTGCCTCATCCTGCCTGCCCTCTGACCCGCTGTGCCTAAGCCTCACCAGGCCTGTCTCTCGGCTCTAAGCCCATCAGACATCAGCTTTCCCCAACACCTCTGCTGTGCTTAGCACAGAAGCTTAACCAAGAGTTGTTAACACTTTGGTATCACCATAGGCTTTGGAACTCCCGAGTTTTCACTGCCACTGTTGATCTCATTCTAAAAGAGCTAAACCATAACACTTCATGGAAAACATTTCCCACACCCCAGCCTAGCTCCTGGGCCTCACCCTAAAGCACTCTAGCTGCTCCTGAGAGAAACAGAACCCCTGTTCTCTGTCCAGAAGCTGAAATCCAGGCACCCACCAAAATTCAGGCCCCATGACTGTTTCTGTTTGTTTGTTTTTTCTCATTATTGCTCAGAGGGCTTTCCCTGAAATTAACAAACCAAGAAAGTGTGCTGTCCTAAACACTCCCTCAAAGACATCTGTAGCCACACACAGCGCAAACCTGTACAGCAAATGCTCCATGTCTGGATTCAGAGAGCTGAGTATCCAGAGAGTGTTCAGTGTGCTGGGCTTCCTACCACCAAGACCAATGTGCAGCTGATTTGTAGTAACGCATTTGACCAATGTAAGAAATGCTCCCACTTCAGCTATGTTCCAGCCTTTCATAAGTAATTTCAGAGTGGTGGACACTTTACCTTCAACGTGGAATCAAAAGTAAGATTTGTCTGGTAAGTTATCTGAAAATTGTATTAACTTCCCTGGACTTAACCACTTAGAAAAATAACAACAACAACAACAACAAAAAAAAAAAACTGTTAGTTGGTGTTTGCTTTAATGCCACATCTGAAATAACTGTGAAACGGCGCCATCGTGTGGTTTAAAATATATATTTTGTTCACAGAAAACCAACAACTATGCAGAGCACCCGAACAATCATCATCAATGATTGATTCATTAAACAAATACTTGTGTTTGGTATGTGCCAACAAATATTTTCCGTACTGGACATTCTGCAATCAAAACATACAGTTCCTTACTCCCGGAATCTACTAGCATCACTCAACTTTTCTAAGGCTAATCAATTCCTTGAAACATCAGAGCACATATAAAGCAGGGCTTGGAGACAAAAGTTTGCCGTTCTGGCTGTTCACAAAGCTGAGGCAGAGGGATTTTAAGGCCAAGAACGGTTGTGTCACTTCACGAGAGCATATCTTAAAACAAAATTAAAAACTGAAAATGTAGCTGTGTCAGCAGCTTGTCCTTAGAGTACTTTTCTGCCATGGGTGAGGCCCTAGGTTTTGATAGTCAATTCCAGAAATAGAAATAAGTAAATAAAGTAAGTAAGTTAAAATTTCAGTTCTTTATAGTGGAAGTAATATAACATGGTGATTAAGTTTTAGTTATCATTTAAGTCTCATTGCTATATAAGAATGCTTAATTTCCCTCTATAGATTTTAATTTTCTATACATTTTTCCAAAATAAGCGATTCACAGTTCTGAAATGTATTGAAACCCTAAGGTATTTTTTTTCTGAAGAAAAAGACAAAAGCTTATACTAACATGTTCTAAAGTGCCAGTATAGGACAACCGGCAGACAAGAGTCAGACGCAGCCTCTCTCTGTATCATCCACAGGCTGTAGGTGTCTTATACAGGAGAGGAATCGCACCTGTGTCCGTTGGATTGAATAGCTTCAAGACCCCTTCCAACCGTAACAAACACTGGACCAGCTTATAAAATGTTAATATTGTAGTCTTTGGAAGAAAGATCCACTATTGCCTTAGATTTACATCTTTAACTGTCAGAAGGCACGGATCTCTCTACCACGTGACATCTGTTCGGGCCTCTTGGTTCACACTGTCACATAATGTTTTTGCAGAGAACTCCAGCTCACAGCAGCCTGCAAGTCCAGTTCTTTGGGACCTGACTCCCTCTTGTGGATTATGTGAGTACTACACTCACATTTTTTACCACCGCAATCCCCACAGGCACAATTAAACATAAGATAATTGTCTTTAAAGTGTGACACAATGTTAGCCACACCCAAGAAGACACAAGGAATAAATAACCCCAGACCATTGAAGCAAAATAGGGGAAACACACACACACACACACCAAAATAATAGGAATCAAGAAATGCTGCTCGCTGGGCATGGTGGCTCACACCTGTAATCCCAGCACTCTGGGAGGCAGGAGCAGGCAGATCTCTGTGAGTTCTAGGCCAGCCTGGTCTACAGTGTGAGTCCAGGACAGCCAAGGTTACACAGAGAAACCCTGTCTTGAAACAAAAAATTAAAAAAAAAAAACACCGCTCATTGATAACTCTCAGCATCTCTCAGTTTTCCAATAAAAAGATACAAACTTACAGAATAACTGGGAAAACAAGATCTACCCTTTGCTGCATCAAAGAAACGCATCTTAAGAACAAGGATAGACATCATCACCTCAGGATAAAAAGGATGGAAAACATATTCTAAGCAAATAAACCTAAGAAGCAAGCTGGTTTAGCCATTTTTAATATCTGACAAAAATCTAGTATAAAACAAAACTAATCAGAAGACATATGGAAGGATACTACATATTCAAGTTAATAAAAATCCATGAAGAGGGGTTTTAATTTTTAGCATCCATGCACTGAACACAAGGGCACCCAAGTCTGTACAGGAAACAACACTACAGCTTGAGTTATACATCACCCTCACACAGTAATAGCGGGTGGCTTCAACACCCAACTCTTGCCAAAACCAAGGTCATCCAGACAAACACTAGTGGAGAAAAGCTGGAGCTAACTGACATTATAAATCAAATGGACCTAAAAGATACTTGCAGAACACTTTATCCAAACAAGAAAGAATATACCTTCTTCTCATGGAACTTACTTCAAAGATGCAAAGCAAGTCTCAACAGATACAAGAAAACTGAAATAACAACCTACCTCCCATCTGACCACCACAGAAGAAAACCGGATTTTAACAAAACAGAAACGACAGACAGCTTACACATTCATGGAAAATGAATAACCCACTACTGAGCAAACAGAAATTAAGAAAAAAAGTTAAATATGTTCTATAATTGAATAAAAATAAAAACAGGACATACCCAAAGTTACGAGAAACGATGAAGGCGTTTCTAGGAAGCAACTATTTCCCATGGAAGACTTTTTTCTGTTAGTGTAAATGAATACTGTACACTGGGACATTTATAACAAATTGAGATTTTTATTGAGCCCATGTTTCTGAAAGCTATGAAGTCCAATAACATGGTAAGGACATTTGGTGAGGACCTTCTTTCTGCTTCCCAACATGGAATTGAAATACTTTGCTCGAGTTTTTTTTTTAATTATCTTTTTTAACTTTAAAAATGATGTTTAGGGTTCAGTGTATTTGTGTGTGTGTGTGTGTGTGTGTGTGTGTGTGTGTGTGTGTGTGTGTGTGTATCTACATGTGGACAGATGCAGTTGAGTATAGATGCCCAAAGACACCAGAGACATGAGATTCCCTAGAGCTTGACTTAAAACTCAGGCCCTCCGGAACATCAGCAAAGGCTCTGAACTTCTGAGCTGCCCTCCAGCTGCTTTCCCATAATTACAAATGTCTAGTCACAAAACACAAATGACTGAGAAACGCTGTGGTGTTTTGAATGAGAATTGTCCTATTAGGCTCATATATTTGAATGCTTGGTCTGCAGTTGGTGGAACTGTTTGGGAAGAATTGGGAAGTGTGGCTTTGTTGGAGGAGGTGTGTCATTGAAAGTACATTAGTCCCAGTTATCTCATGGCCCTCTATCCATCTCTCCTTCCCCTTCCCTTCCCCCCTCCCCCCTTCCCTCTCTTTTCTCCATCTGACTTTGTCTCTGTCTCTATTTCTCTCTCTCTCTCTCTCTCTCTCTCTCTCTCATACTTTTAAATCAGATGAAAACTCTAAGCTACTGTTTCAACACCATGCCTCCTGTCTGCTGCCATGCTCTCCACCGTGATATTTATGAATTCACCCCCTGAAACTATAAGGTCTCAATAAACGCTTTCTTTTGTAAGTTGCCTTGGTCATGGTGCTCTGACACAGCAGTAGAAAATTAACTAGGACAATCACTCTTAAAACTTTTCAGTATCTGTATCAACTAAAACTACATAGATTAAACGTACTTTTAGATTTCATCTTACCTCAGTCATAATGATCAAGATTAATAGAACAAATGACAGCAGAAGATGGAAGGGATGAATGAAAAGAGGAACACTTATTCATGGCTGATGGTAATACAAACTGGTACAGCTACCACGGAGTCGGTGTGGAGATTCCTCAAAAACGTAAGAGAGATCTACACGAGATCCATCTATACCACATATAACCCAAAGATTCTACATCGCCTACAGACACATTTCCCATCTATGTTTATTACTCTTCTGCTCACAAATATCATATCTGCTCATATGTTTAAGTTGGAAACAATCTAAATGTTTATCAACTGGTGAATGGATAATGAAAGTGTACATGCAGCTAGAGGGATGGAGTTAGAAACAATCATCCGGATTGAAGTATCTCAGGCCCCAAAAGTCAAACATTGCATGTTTTCTCTCATATGTGCATTATCTTTTAAGTTTTAGATATGTGTGTTACATTTCAAATATCTATAGAGCTGACATAGCTCATAAGGGACCAGGAAAGGAGGGGACAGCGGGGGTGTGTGTGTATGTATATACATGTGGACAGATGCAGTTGAGTATAGATGTAAAGAATGGAATATTGAAAGGGATAACTAACAATAAAAACCTTTTGAAAAGCCACATGAAAAACTACTATTCTAGAGCCTTCCTAAATTTATATATATATATATATATATATATATATATATATATATAATTATTTTGAATAGAATTTGCATATGATAGGGAAGAGACTGTCCCAACTAAACATCATATGGTACCTTGTAAAGCCCCAAGCACCGGAAATGAGCCAAATCTTGTGGAGCTGTTGGCCAAAGATGTCCCATAGATAGACTCCTCAAAACATTACAGTCAAATCTATTGGCAATGTTAATTCATTATCTTCTACAACCTTATGCTAAGACTGTACTCCTGATGACACCATGTACTTATGTTATCAAACATAAATAAATTGAGCTAGTGCCTACTAGAATCTTTATTCCTATTGGCTAGCATTTACAGTATGGGAAGGTAATATGCATACTACCATAGAAGAGAACTCATCAATCTCACCCACTTATGAACCTTGAGATCTACAACAGTATCCTACCCACAAGATATACTGGCATAAAAGTTATGGGTATAACCAACTTCCTTTGAAAATTTGATCTCAAGACCAACTCTATAAGATAGAACTTATACCTAATGCTGTTGATGAGGTTACTAAGACTTTGAGACCAGATAGGTCATGGGTGCTAGGGGAAAACCTATGACTATTATTCTGCTAAAAAAAAAAAAAAAAAAAAAAACAACATAGCAATAAAATGCCCCTAATCACCTATTGCTATATCCATAGGTCAGTGCATTTCTTTAGCCTCATCAAAGAAGATTCTTTTTAAAATATATGGTATTTAACACAGAGACCTACAACTCAACCATGTGTAGACAGTGAAAGATATTGGAGCTCTTATCCCTAAATAACTTAATCAAGGCTCAGTGATCTATGTGGAAAAAGAGATGGAAAGATTATAAGAGGCAGAGGTGGTAAGTGACTCCAAGAAAACAACATTTTCTTGACACAACAAGGCTGCAACACACATGAACTCACAGACACCACCACTGCAAGCAAAGGACTGGCACAAATTCAGGCCAGACAAAAATCCAGCACGGAGAAGGGAAAGCAGACACAAAATTCCATCCTTAGTTCATAACAGAGGCAGTCCTTGCTCCCCTTACTCAGGAAACTACGTGGGAACTGAGCTGCCAATTGGCTATATCTGAGGTGTTTTAGTCCTCTCCATGCATGGTCCTTGGTTGGTACATCAGACTCTGTAGTACCCCCTGGGCTCAGATCTTTTTACCTTTGTTGGTTTCCTTGTGGGGTTCCTGTCCCCTCTGTGTCCTTCTATACCCCCTTCTTCCATAAGACTTTCTGTGCTCTGCCCAGAGTTTAGCTATGAGACTCAACATCTGCTTTGATCCCCTGTTGGATAGAGCTTTTCAGAGAACCCTCTATAGTAAGCTCCCATACTGTTCTCCCTCTTCCAACGCTTCTGGTATCTGGTATGGGAAGGTAATATGCATGCTACCATAGAAGAGAAATCATCAATCTCGCCCACTTATGAACCCTGAGACCTACAACAGTATCCTACCCACAAGATATACTGTCATAAAAGTTATGAGTATAACCAACTTCCCTTGAAAAATTGATCTCAAGACCAACTCTATAAGCTAGAATTTATACCTAATGCTGGTATCTATCCAGTTCACCATTCTGAATGAGATTTAAGCATCTTCCCTAAGGTCCTCCTTATTGTTTAGCTTCTTTAGGTCGGTAGAGTTTAGTATGACTATCATGCTCTTTGATCACTTGCCCTTGGCAATGTGGCCTTCGCAGGCCACAGAGGAAGAGGATTCAGGAAGTCCTAATGAAAGTAGGTAAACTATGAGCAGTTGGCACAGGAGAACTCTCCCTTTCAGTGGACTAGGGGAAGATGATAGGGGGAAAGAGGTAGGGTGGATGGAACTGGGAGGAGTTGAGGAAGGGGACTTCAATCGAGATATATAATGAATAAATTGAAAAAAAAAAAGTAAGGTCCTAAACTGACTTCTTACCTTAGAGAGTAGTTAAAATTGTGTTTTTTCTTACAGATGTAAAAATACTTTTTAATTATGCTTAAAGTATTGTTACCTATTACAAAAAAAAAAAATCCTACCACTAACCAAAAGGGCATTTGCAATTCATACCTGACAGGGGAGGGAAAATGCTGGGGTGACCTTTTTGTGCCCTGTGTAAAGGTTGTCTTTGTATTATTGAATTGCAGATTTATGTAACTTCAGAGATCTGACTACAGGCCCAACTTTGGAATTGCTGTTCTTATGGCTGCATCATATTACGGATACGCCTCCCTCCAACATCTTCTGATTGGTTTAATAAAGAGCTGAGTGGCCAATAGTTGAGGCAGGAGACAATAAACAGGACATCTGGGAAAGAATCTTTGGTGGGGGATTTGTCAGCCTGATGTGGAGGAAGAAACAGGTGCCAGGACTAAGAGACTGAGAGGTGACTGAGCCACATGGCAGCACCATTAGTATAAAATGGTTAATTTAAGTTATATGAGCTAGGTGGCAACAAGCCTAAGCTAAGCCCAAGAGTTTATCTATTAATATGAATATAATATTAACATACCAATATGGATATAATATTAATTAATTGATAATCATTTATTACTGTGTTAGTAATTTGCTATTATTAATTATTCATATGAATATAATATTAATATATTAATATGAGTATAATGAAAGGCTTTCGTGTCATTATTTGGGAACTGGTGGTCCAAGAACGTCCTATTACTGGAAAACAAGTTTTGTTCCAATGGTGTAACACAGAGTCTATCAACAACACTCCAAGGCAGGCCACATGCTCAGGGGTTCTTTGCCAACACAAAGCAGACTCTACAGCCTTTCCTTCTTTCTCTCCACTTGTCCCACTCTAGCCTCATGGAATTACTGAGTAAGAAAACAGTTGTGTCTACAAACTTATTGTTATATGAGTTTATATGTAAGTACAGGTTATGCCAATTTCTTTGAGCATACCCAAAGCAAGTGTCTTGACTGCGATAGAATTTCAGAAAAGCAAAAGTGTGTTGTATGTTGTATGAATTGTTTACATCCATTACGGTAGGTAGGAAGATCTTTTTTCTTAAGATTTTGGGGAAAGTACATTTAATTTGAGCAATTAAAGAGTAGAGTTCATTTTTCTTTTTTGTCTCACCTCATTTTCTTTTTTATTGTTTTTTTCTTTTTCTTTTTATTAATTACAGTTTATTCACTTTGTATCCCAGCTGTAGCCCCCTCCCCGATCCTCTCCCAATCCCACCCTCATTTTTCTTAACCAGAATCATCACATCTTCCTAAATATAGAAATAAAAGGGAACAAAAAAAATGCAGAAGCTTTCTCCTCTGCTTCCAAACTCTTCTCTTTAAATACTGATTTCTTCTGCTTACTTCTCAAAGTGATTCAAGCAGAGGAATATCCCTATGTACTGAACCAAGTTTAAATTCAGAAAAGATTTACCTGAAACAAGGCATCTATTTCACAAAGGAGGTGCTGTGTAACATAACACTCATCCCAATCCATGATTTTGAAGGCTTACTTTGGTTTCATAGGTTGCAACACGAAAACTGTTGTCTTCCTTAACACATTTCATTTATTTAAGCCAACATTACTCATCTTCAATCTGCATTGATTTCAAAGAAGAACTTTGATTAAAGTATTAAATTAGCTTCTTTGATGCTACTAGGAAATTATTCATGGATATTCACATAATAGACAGTTCCCTGAATTAACATAATTAAATTCAGAGACTAAATAAAAAGGAGAAGAACACAATGTTCACATAAGGAATTGAGTCTGTAGAAGAAACAAGTCATGTAGTCAGGACCAAGGAAGCAAGATAGTATGGAAAGAGTTTGAAAGAGAAACAGTGAGAGTACACTCCAGGACTGGAGTGAGAAATCACATCCCTGGGGTTTCTAAGACACTTTACTTTGGAAACCTTTCCAAAGATACTTTTCTCCAGTTTTATTAGAGACAGAGTCATTGTCATCAAGAGAGACACACTATGCTTAGACAATAGCTGCTTCATAGTAGCCAGGTTAAGGAACCCCAATCATATTCAGAAACAAAATAATTACTCCAATTTCTGCCTTTTCCTGTTGTCTTCATCTTCATTGTAACTCTGAACATATCTCTGAACGTATCATGAAACTTTGTTAAAAGTGAATTCTCACAGCATTAAAAGGATGCAGAGACTACCAAGCTTACAACATCTTTTCTGTTAGACTTTTAAAACTTTATAAAAATGCACTGGAGCTGCCTTTTTCAAAACAAAAACCAGAGGCAAGGAACTGAAAAACTGGTCTATGGATCATAGGAAACAAAGTCTTTTATATTCTAAAATGTAACCTACCACATACCGATAGTTTGGGATCATAAAATCTGAACTGGAAAGGCATCTGAAAGCCCCTGGTGGACATATAATTTAGAATAAACCTATTAAAATCTGTACATCTATAGAAGATAAGCAAGAAGTTTGCTTGGATAAGAGGATCAATTCTCACTCAGAAAGACAAATGGGATAGAGATTGGAACCCAAGTGGGTTCCCTAGTAATGGGAATAGGGAATGTTTCTGACATAAACTCAGAGGCTCTTTGATCACCTCCCCCCTGAGAGGGGAAGAGCCTTACCAGGCCACAGAGGAAGAAAATGCAACCAGCCCTGATATGACCTGATAGTCTAGGGTCAGATGGAAGGGGAGGAGAACCTCCCTTATCAGTGGACTTGGAGAGCGGTATGGAAGGAGATGAGGGAGGAAGTGTGGAATTGAGAAGGGATGAGGGAGGGGGCTACAGCTGAGATAAAACATGAATAAACTGTAATAAATATATATATATTTATATATATATATAATTTAGAAAAGAAGGTGACAAAGAATTTATTATTGGGTTTAGAATTCTATTTTGAGAAATGTTTAAAGGAAGGCTGAAGGAGGTGGGGGTTTCAAAAGAAAGATTACTGTGTGATAATGCACTTATTTAACTCTCATATATTCAGAGAATGGACTACATGAAAGTAAAATGTTTGACAAAAAACAACAGTCTTCTAGGGCAGATAGGAAATGTTGCTTGTTTGTTTAGTGGGCAGAACAGTGGCATTTTTCCTTTTTAAAATTTCTGCTTCAAAAATGACTAAGTAGGCTACTTTTTACTATTTTTTTCTGTTGAAAAAAATTAATTTATTTTTTTATTATAATGTATTCACTTTGTATCCCAGCTGTAGGCCCTTCATTCATCCCCTCCCAATCCTAAACTCCATCCTTTCTCCCATGCTCCTCCCCCAGTCCACTGATAGGGAATGTCCTCTTCACTTTCCATCTGGCCCTAGCCTATCAGATGTTATCAGGACTCGCTGCATTGTCTTCCTCTGTGGCCTGGTAAGGCTGTGCCCCACCTTAGAGGGAGGGGATCAAAGAGCCAGCCACTGAGTTCCTGTCAGAGACAGTACCTGTTAGCCTTACTAGGGAACCCATTTGGATGCTGAGCTCCCATGGGCTACATCTGTGTAGGGGTTCTAGGTTATCTCCATGCATGGTCCTTGGTTGGAGTATGAATCTCAGAAAAGACCCCTGTGCCCAGATTGTTTTGTTCTGTTGCTCTCCTTGTGGAGCTCCTATCCCCTCCAGGTCTTTCTATTCCCCTTTCTTTCCTAAGATTCCCTGCACTCTGCCCAAAGTTTGGTTATGAGTCTCAGCATCTGTTTTAATACCCTGCTGAGTAGAGTCTTTCAGAGCCCCCCCC
>NW_026596064.1:7033254-7051730 GCF_907164565.1 Psammomys obesus
CCCCCCCCCAAAAAAAAAAGCAGAGAGCCTGGAATGCATAAAAGCCTAGAGAACAGAATGTAAAGAGCCTGGGGAATTTGCAGTGTCTGCAAACCACAAAACCCAGAGTGCTATCTTAGCCAATTGTTTTCCTCTTAATCTTGTGTTGTGATTTTTCTCACTTTTACTCTGGGAGAAATAGTCTGCCAACTAGTAGGATGTTGTCTCTGTATTACTGCTTTAGACGATAGGCCCAAGAAGCATTTCTACAGGCCCACCCTAACAAGACATTAAAATGGTTGTAGTAGAGGTAAGACAAGGCTGCAAGGATTGACCAAAATTTAGACAATAAGGTGCTGATGTGGATGTACAGAATGGACTAAGGATAATTGACAATGGATACCCAGAGATCTCAGAGCAAGCAGTCATCTAATCCATTGTGCAACCATTTCTGGCAAAATGCCTTTTTTGTGTCAATTTTGTGTAAATATATTCTGAGATCAGAGATGCAAAGCCTTCACGTAGAGTGAAAAAAATAAGTTTTATCTATCTAGGATTACTCAACTTTTTTCAACCTCCTGCTCCCTACAGTTCTCTTTATTTTATTGTTAAAACATTTATTTTAATCTTAATTATGTGTGTTTGTATATGTCTTTGTGTTGGTATATGTGTATGTCTGTGTTGGTGTGTGTGTTTGTCTGTGTGAGTGTGTGTGTGTGTGTGTGTGTGTGTGTGTGTGTGTGTGTGTGTGAAACCAATAGCAGAGGCCAAAAGAATATATTAAATTCCCTGAAGCTGAACTTACAGGTGGTTGTAAGCCTTCATAATGAGAGACCAAAAGATTAAAAATAAGTGGCTATTATTAAAGGTTAAGGCCTGATCTAAGGCTACCTGGGTACAGACTTGTCCAGTAATGCCCTGAGGAGAACTCATGTTACTGCATTCTTTCCCTGCCCTCTAATTATACAGTTGCTAGGAAACCAGTCCATATGACCAGGCCAGTTTGTAGTTTTGGCGCCTAAAGTGGATCAATCATTTCAAAAGACAATTTCCTTTACCCAATCATGTAATGCCAAAGCATGTACATCACTGCTTATGTTTTTTTTTTTTTCCCTTAAAAACTCTGTACCCCCAGACCTCGGGGCCGCATCCCTCTTCTGTTTCCACAGGAGGTTTGTGTCCCGTGTTCAAACGTGTATACAATTAAAAAACCTGATGTATTTACAGTGGAGTCTATTTATTCCTGGTCTTTTGGGGTTCCCGAATCAGGCAGAACAATATGTCAGTCTGGGAATTGAACTCAGGTCTTCTGGAAGGTAGGTGAGTGCTCTTCACCACTGGCCATCTCTCTAACCTCTTCTCTGGCTTTAAAACTTGGACCTCACAGTGTTAGATGTTTCAAGTAATAAAGACCATATTTCTTATAGTGAATCAGACACCATAATAGGCTTCTTCAAACTTTGAATGGATTTATGATTCTCTCTCCCTCCTCCCTTCTTTCATGTGTGTATGTGTGTTTCAAATTGTACATCCTAGATGGTAACAGAATGCAGTCATGCCATATACACAGAGTTGTGTGAAAGGTGATGGAATGGAAACATGCAATTCGTATTAAAAGAAAATGCCAAAAACTGAGTCTCTTAAGGCTTAGACCCTCCTGCAGTCTCTTGGAACACTTTAGATACTTTCAGAGATAGCAATAACAGATTTCTGAGTTTTCCTTTGTATCCTGGTTACTGCAGATAGAGCTTTGGCTCTCTTTGAAAATAGATGATTAATGCAGATGTACTCCCACAGTAATCACAGATAAGCCAATGCCAAGTTTAAAGCTCCAACTGCCCTGGACTGGATTTACAGTGTTTATAAGGAGAATGAGACACTATGAAGAAATTTAGACAAAGTACAATAGCTACAACACAAAAAAAAAAAAAAAAAAAAAAAAAGTATCCCTGGCTTGTTATGATTAAAACAGATGAAGAATTAAGAGATGGTATCCTAAGGGTGAGCCGCCAATGCCTTATTTTCGGAGGACTTGTGCAGATGATTCAACTCCAGGTAAACTTAAGCCTACACTGTTCTTTATCAGCAAATGAGAATAACATGGCTGATTGCTAAGCCAAAAAATACCCCAGGCTAGAACAGCTAGTTCCAATAGTGATCACCCAGCCACCCAAAACAATAGGACTTTGGAAAAAGCAAGCAAACAAACAAAAACAAAAACTAATCTTGGAAATGGCACGGAGTGAAAAATGAATGTCCTTTCCTTGTGATGCCAAGTAGCTTTATTCTTACTGACCCCACCCCTCAGGATGCAGCCATTTGCAAAAGAAATAGATTTGGGATTAAGACCAAGTAACCCTTGCTGCCAGATAGACCCAAGTTTAAACATCCTAAATTGCTTGCATAAATCTCTTCTTACATCTTCTTACATCTAGCGGGTGGGAATATCAACCCGTGCATCTTAGGAGAAAACAGTTTCTTTCAGATGGTAAATTATCGGAGAAAATTTTCTAAAAGAAGTTTAATATTTATATAGCAAAGTATCTCCACTCAGATTATTTACTTTCACAAACAAAATAATCAGTCAGTTTGCTGTGGAAAATTCAATGGGAGAATATGGCAGAGAGGATGGCCTGTTTAAAATAATAAAATTTAAGCCTCCAATAACAAATGAAGCATAATGATATCATGAAGCATCTGATTAGCTCACTGCACCCAGAAACATTCTAATGTAGACTACCCAAACCCAGAAGACCTAAATTCAACCCCAAGGAGATGACCACAATGTTACAAATGGGAGAAACACTGAAACCTCTGGTCTGCATTTTTTAAAATGTTCCAGGAACTAAACACAAAAAGGTAGGCCATAAGGAAATTTATTCTTCCCCACAAGTACATTTGGTAGATGAGTTGATATTGATGGTTTGTTTTAATGAATAGAATTTGTCAAAACCATCAAGATGCAATTTTCCAGATTAGCATACGAAAAAAATGTAACTCCTTATTTTCAGTCTCCTTTCCTGTCTTCTTAGTTTCCCTGAGGAAGCTTGACACCATTCTGTGAGCCGACATGTGGCAAAAACAGAGTGGCCTTCTCAAGGAAGCATGCATGAGCCTGAAGCTTTCTGTCAGCCATCACTCGTAGATTGCCAATAAACACATCAACAGAATTGGCATATTGTTCCTTTCCGAGCCTGTTCTTGAGATGAAACACTTGGACACAGCCTGTGAGAAAGCCTGAGGCATGTAACATTGACATGTCCTGATTTCTGACTCATAGAAATGTTAGATAATTTAAGCCAGTCAGTTCTGAGGTAATATGCTTTATTTATTTTTTTTTTTAATTTTTTTTTAAAGAAAAAAGTCATACTTTTTTCTTTTTCTTTAAGGAATTGAAAGACATGTTAAGTTTTAGAAGCTCGTATATACATGCTCTTGGGCCAGCAAGATGTCTCTGTCAAAAAACACAACTAGTATACTACAGGCTTAGGGAGTATTTCATATTAATGGGAACTGAAGAAATGTGTCAACTGAATGAAGATTGGGTGGTATTGTTTTGGCATGCTGCATATTAATTAAAATATATTTTATATTACGTTATTTCAGAAAGGCTATATTACTCAGAAATCATCTTCTAGAACTAAAGAAAAATATTGGCCATGACTGTGTAGTTATGCTTAAAAGGAATAATCTGAGATTATTGTTAAACATATACATTATATGCTAATCTGAAGCTTGTAATTAGTAGATCAAAATCAACTCACAAGACTGACCAAGGACTAATTTTCAATTGTATTATTCATGCTAATCATTTTCAGTAGTTGATTTTTTTTCTTACATAATATTGCATGTTAAATTAATTGTAACAGGGCTGACGAGGTGGCTCTGTAAGTGTACGTAATGCCAAGTCTGATGGCCTAATGTTGACCTCCATTTCCCACATGGTGGCAACAGAGATCTGACTCCTGAAGGTTGCTTCTTGGCCTCCATATGTACTGTGGCACATGTCCTCACATGCACATACAATAAATTATTATAGAATTTTTATAAAAATAATTGTAACGTATCAAGGAAATCTATGGACAGCTAAGGGCAACTATGTCCAAGGTCTACCCGTGGTCAAAAACGGGTGTGAGCAGTGTCCACACAGATATGCCCATCCCCTCCCTACCCCCAGCCAGTCTGGGTCTGTTCTCCTTTTGTTGTTTTATCTCTTCCTCCACCTTTCAAAGTGCAATTCACAGCATCAGAACTTCTGTATAACCTGTCATTGATACTGACACTTAAATTACTGTATTATTTCTAAAGCATATTAATTATAGTTACAAACACATTCTGCACTCATCCAATATAATCAGCTGAAGCAAAATTACTATATTTATCTTATCTCTGAACTCCTGGCAGAAGGGCATTTGTCATTAAAAACGATCTGTTCTGGGACACAGAAAGGAAAAATCTGAGACCAAGGGTAGCAATGAGACAAAGGAGCAGGGAGGAGCAGGCCAAATCTTTTCTCATGAGGTTTCAGTGTTGTTGATAGCTACCTTAAAGGTCAGATTTTCTGTGCTGGCTTCAGTTATGTCACAAAACTCTAACCCAGTCCATTTCCAAAGCATGTCTTCTTACTAAAATACGATTCACTCACTAACTGATCCAGACGTGAAGACCTTAGAGTATAAAATAGTGTGTTTTGATGTGGTATGCATGCACGAGCGGGCGCACGTATGTGTGTGTGTGTGTGAAGTCAAGAACGTACTCCTTAGAATTTTTAAAATGCTGTTAAAAATGCCCCCCTTGAGCAGGTTTTGTCACTCAGTGGGTAAGGTTGTGTGTACCCACGCCTGATAGCCTGAGTGCAATCCCCGGATCCCATGTGTGAAAGGAGAGAATTTATTCTTCTGAGTTGTCCTCTGACACCTGTGTGCGTGCTGCACCGTGTATGTGACCACACACACATATATACAGATATAAGAAGAATAAGTGTAAAAATGTAAAGGCCATTTTTACCAGGAACATTCTCAAATGCTTGGCAAACAGCCTTGTGTAGACAGAAGAATCTGTACTCATTCTATAGCTCTAAATTTAGACTTGTTTACATAATATATCCAGTAAAAATTTGTAGGCCCCGCCCTTTTTTTCTCATTTCGATTCACTAAATTGACTCTTTCTTTCCCAGAACAGATGAACACTTCACATGCATGAGTCACTGTATCCTTAAGCAATACCATTTTAGAAGTTATCTCTAGAACTTAAGAATTTTGTACAAAAGCAGAAATCACCCTCACTGTTAAGGCTCAGAGCATTTGGCCCTGGCTTAGGGGCAAACTGGTTGACATAGTCTTCTAGAGACTCCTTCCAAATTTGTGTTCCTTGAAATTAGAAACAGGACTCAGAAATCATGATTGCTTTTCCTTGTTCTGTTTCTAATTTGATAGGAGAATTTCTCTCTTGAAAGTTCAGCCTTCCCATCTGTAAATAATGATATTAATTCACTATCACTTTGATTAGTTTTTTTTTTAATTGTAATTTAATTACACTGTTTCTCCCTTCCATTTCCTCCCTCTGAAACCTTCCATATATCCCTCCCACTCTCCTTCAAATTCAGGGCCTTTTTTCATTAATTGTTATTATATGCACATCAATACTTGAATATAGATATATATTCCTAAATACAACATGTTCAGTCGACTTGTATATGTTTTCAGTGCTAACTATTTGATATCAGATAGTTGGTGTTATCTTACCTTCCCTTGGGAGGTCCATGTTTCCTGCTCCCAGCTTTACTCAGTAGCCTGAAGTTCTTTGTTTTCCTCCTTGCTTCAGTGATTCAATTGCTTCATCTTGTCTTCACGCACAGATAATCTGCTGCCACCGCCATCCACAGTACATAAGGCTCTCTACTCAGTTTTATATTTGACTTAATTGAATTTTGTTTCCGACATTTCAACTTGGTTCTTAAGTATTTTCATTTCTTTACTGAATTTCATATTTGTATCCTGCATTGGTATTCATATTCCATTCAGTGGCTTGCCTTCCTCCTCTTTAATTTATTCTTAAGTTTATTCATGTCCTTGTGATTTCTTTGTACATATTTAAAATTATTCATATCAATCCAGGTTCTATAATCTCATCTAAGTTAGTCTCTTTTAGGTCATTACCGCAGTGCGCTCTTAACTTTTGGAGCAGATATGTCATCTTGCCCGTTACTGGTGTTGATTGGTACATCAAGAGTTAGACACTTGGCGGAATTTCCTTAAAGGCACCTTTCTTATTCAGTGGAAGCACTTACAACATTCAGGAGGTTGGGGTGTAATTCTTCTCTATGAGACTAATATTTACGGCAGTGGTCTCTTTTCTAGTCATAACCCAGTAGAATACTACAAGAAACAAAAGTCACTATCCATGTGTAAAGCTACTATAAAAATAGAGTCCTTCTCAAATACAATCAACTCTTAAGTTCCAATTATTTTAGGGACTAAAACAACACTGATAGAACTGTGTGTTAATATATTCATTTCGTGAGCACGAGTGGAAAGAAAAATACTAAGAATAGTTATTGATTTGATTGAGGACAGAGTACATAAAAGAGTAAATAAAAGGGAGGGGACTGAAATGAGGAAAATCATCTCTTCAGAGAAGATAAACACTCCCCTCTCTCAGAAGGCTGAACTACAGAGACCCTGTAAACAAGGGCACTCTGTTGGCATAATGCTCTTGTGGAAGGTATACAATTTACTCCTGTTCATTCAAATGCTGATTTCTCCACCCCACTATCTAGTTTCAATCTGGATGCTTATTCTAAGCATCAACTGTCTCAAGTTTGTGTAAACACGCCACCATTTGTTCTCTGTGTTGTCAATAAAACAAGCAATCAGCCAGTGCTGTGCAATGGTGAGAACAGTGGGGGACATCCTGGTCCAGAGGGGAGAGGAAGGAGGCAGAAGGGTAGGAGCAGAGAATCAGCAGGAGAGGTCTTGGAACCACTTGGAGAGATGGACTGGATGTAAGATAAGACTAAAAGCAAGTATAATGGGTAAAATCTGAAAGGTAAGAAACTACGCGGGCTTGGATGTTTAGGATGGAGTAACTATTGCCCAGCATTGTGCTCTAGGTTAGTTAAATAAATCCCAGTCTCTGTGCGGTGATTTGGGTATAAAGCTTCTTTAGGAATAACCACTGCTTAAATAAAATATATATCAATAATAAATATTAATACCCAAAACACCAGTATGTTTCTGATGGGGAGGGAGGAGAATAAAGAATAAAAAACAATATAGGTAAAGAATACAGCAGGATCAATATTGGATTAAGGATGAGGTGGCTGCAATTTTTAAGAATTCTGAAGATGAATTCATCTAGGCTGAAAGAAGAATGAAGACAAAGGTTTTAATTTTGGAATATGTTGACCATCTGAAGAATTTTAAATTTTTTTAAATATTTATTTTGTGTGTGTGTATGTTTCTCACTCTCTCTCTCTCTCTCTCTCTCTCTCTCTCTCTCTGTGTGTGTGTGTGTGTGTGTGTGTGTGTGTGTATGCACAAGCACATGCACACATACAGAGGTCATAAGACAACTTACAGCAGTTGCTTTTCTCCTACTATATGTATTCTGTAGACTGAACTAGGTTGTCAAGTATCTGTTTCGCTTGCTTCTGAAGAGAAGTTGAAGATCATTATACTTAAAGAAAAACAACAGCACATGAATGAGTTTAAAGTTTCAGAGGCACATATATACTACAGATGCATACAGATTCCTATTCCATTTTTGCACCAAACCGAAATGCTAGAGTGTCTGCCTGACCCCACCTGTGTCTTATTTGGATGTAGGCTGAAATGAGGGCGTTTTTAAACCTTCTTCACTAAACCAACTTTTTTCAAAAGGAAGACTTTCCTACTACCCTTTCATCCCAGCAATGCCATTCCTAAGAGCAGTTCAGAGCAGACAGTCAAAACATTCTGATTAAATATAAACTATCAACGGGTTAATAATTTCCCCTTACCAAAAAGTGAGACAGACTTCAAATTTTTTTAAAAGTTTTTATGGAGGATTTATCTTTTTCCAATGTCTAACTCAGACTGGGTTTAACACTCCATTAAACAAAGCAAAGGAAGTCTGACCACAGCCAGAGTTTGCAAACTTACCCTTCTACAAAAAGCAAAAGGGAAATAAATCAGAAAAGGCAAATGTGGAAAATCTGTAAATTATTTTTCCCATGTTGGTCACTACTCTGTATCACGGAGAAAAATCGTGTCCTAATGTTTTCCCAGGAGTATACTATAGAACTAACGTCTTGATGTAAATACTTCCCCATCCATTAGCAGCCGTTTATGGGCACAAGTACACATCTCCGTCATTATCAAGAGACAAGTAATAAGGGAGGTGACTATGATCAAAGACAGTATAGAAAATTCTCAAATATTTTTAAAGGAATTAAGAATATTCATTAATTGAGCTTTTTAGCAAGAGTCCTCACTCTTGATTAGTTTCTTTAGTTGTACAGATTTTATTAGGTTTATCCTATATTATATGTCTACATAAGTGAGTATATACCATGTGAACTTTCTGCTTCTGGGATAGCTCACTCGGGATGCTCTTTTCCAGATCCCACCATTTACCTGCAAATTTCATGATTTCCTTGTTTTTTATTGCTGAGTAATCTAGAAAGGCAAAGAGGATGGGCATCAGAAGGAGAAAAGAGGGAACAAGTCAGGAGCCTGACACAGAGGACCTCTGAAAGGCTCTGCCCTGCAGACTATCAATGCAGATGCTGAGACTTATGGGCAACCTTTGGGCAGAGTGCAGGGAATCTTAGGAAAGAAGTGGGAAACAGTAAGATCTGGAGAGGACAGGAACTCCACAAGGACAGCAACAGAACCAAAAAATCTGAGCACAGGGGTCTTTCCTGAGATTGATCCTCCAACCAAGGACTATGCATGGAGATGACGTAAGACCCCTACACAGATGTAGCCCATGGCAGTTCAGTATCCAAGTGGGTTCCATTGTAATAGGAACAGGGACTGTCTCTGAGATGAACTGATTGGCCTGCTCTTTAATTACCTCCCCCTGAGGGGGAAGCAGCATTACCAGGCCACAGAAGAAGAAAATGCAACCACTCCTGATGAGACCTAATTGACTAGGATCAAAAGAAAGGAAAAGAAGACCTCCCCTATCAGTGGACTTGGGGAGGAGCATGCATGCAGAGGGTGGAGGAAAGGAGGGCTTGAGATGGGAGGAGGGAGGGCACCACAGGGGGGATACAAAGTGAATAAAGTGTAATTAATAAAGAATTAAAAAAAGAATATTCATTAAGAAGTTGGAAAACCGTGAATTATGATTATTCCCTAAATTGAACTTAAAATACCTAATTGAAAATTCTTCCCATCGAAAGGCTGGATAGAATCCAGAGATAGTAGCATGAAGGTAAAATCAGCAGCTGCAAAAGTAATACAGATGCCATTTAATTATCACACCATAGGAGGAGGTACTGATCACCCCTCTTCTCTGCCATTACTAAAACTGAGGCAATGTGTGTTTGTTTGTGTGTATGTTAACTTGTCCAAGAGGCTCATGGCTAGTAAGTGGAACCCAAGTTTGGTTACCTGCTCACTACTCACATATATGTGTGTGTTTGTGTGCATATGTGTATATAAGATATTTACATATGTACATATATGTGTGTGTTATATACTTTACTTTTTAATAGAATGGGATCTCTACGATTTCCTAACTAAATTCATTGCCAGTGTCTTTTCACTCTGAGCTTTTTTTGCAAGTGAGTGAGACAGGAGTTTGTAAGAATCACACATTTCAGAAAACTTTCAGTCAGTCATAAAAAGCAAGAGTTTGACAAGCAAGTGATAGCAGGAGGCAGAGGAGGTAAATGACGAGGCAGAGTGACTTGCAGAAAGCCACTGTTAGAAATGGCAGCCCAGGACTATTTGATTTATCTTAGATACTTGGTGACATAAAAAGTCAAAGATTTGCAGTGGGGCTTAGAAACATAGACAGAGTGCTCTAAAGCTAGGGGCATTATGATAATGAGCATGCGTCCTGGATTTTTTTTTTCATTTGTTTCCACACATCCAAACACTGTAAACAGATGGGGTGCATACTATGTGTAACTTTTAGAGTTGCAGTCATGTGATCAGGAGAGAGAAGTAGGCAGATTTTTAAAGTCAAACACTTTTTTAATCTGTAAACTTCTGTGATACTCCAGTTTGCTAATTATTTCATCATGTATTTGCTTACCTACTTACTTATAGTTTTATTCATTTGTTTTTTTGTTGTTGTTGATGCATGTAACAGCATAAAATGACAACACTGTTAACACACCAAGGGAAAACTGAGCTTTCCAGAACTGACTCCGATGATACTTCACCTTGTACACAGCTCTTACAGTGGGACTTACAACGCGTCCCTCACAGGTCTGTAGCTACAGTACAAAGGCTATAGAGGGAGAACAAATGATGCAAAGCGACTTCTAAGGCCATAGGCCATAAAAGGCAGCATGGTTTCTCTCTTGAGTTTTAGGCTGTCACATCTAAGAATGTCCACTCCTCCCAGAAAAATCCACGTGGGGGTCGAAGATGCCAGCCCGGTTCTGGATGAGCTGCCCTTCAATTCTCAAGTCACAGACATGTCAGTAAGACAGCCTGAAAGCAGCAGACCCAGCTGATGTTATGCAGAACAGACACTAGTCCCAAGATATTTTCCAAACTTACAGATTTTCAACTTAATACTACTGTTTTAAACTTCCAGAGTCCTAGGTACATGAGAACTAAACTAAATAACTAAATAATCTGAACACTTTTTATTGTTTCCTCTCTCCCAACCTCCCCACATTATTGCAAGCAGCAGATGTATAAAATACTAAGTTTATTCTCTCATAATGATTATGGTGTATCATAAAATTGTTTATGCCAATCAAATGTATTTTATTGAATTTTTTAAGATAAAAATGGTTTGTCTAATGCAAAAAAAAAAAACCTTTGATGCTATTCTAATTACAGACTATAGTGAATACAGGACATTATAACAATCAATATTTTCCTCAGTAGCTATTATGTTTTAAACATACTTTTTATTTTTAGAGATTTATATTATTTTATGAGTACGAATATTTTGCCTTCTTGTGGGTATGGGCACTCTATACATGCCTGGCATCCATGGAGACCAGAAATAGAGGCTAGTTTCCACAGAACTGAAGTTACAGGTGATTATGAAGCATCAAATGGATGCTGAGAATAGAACATAAGACCTCTGTAAAAACAAGAGCTCTGAGTCTCACATCCATCACTCCAGAACCCTTTAAACCATTGTTAATGCATAAACACTTTTACTTACCTAGGAAAATGGCCTAATTTACAGTTGAGAAAGCTCAAACAATCATCTCTAAATGTAGAAAGACATTTAGTAATTGGCCCAATCCCATACAGCCAAGGAACAGTTTGAGACTTGAGTGCTAGCTACAGTTTAGTGGTTAAAACGTGCTGTTAGAAGTTCAAGTCTTCTGCCAAAAGGTCACTGGACAAATTTTCTGAGGTTATCTGTTTGGGGCTGCAGACACTAGCATGAAGACAACAGAGACATGCGTCTATCAGATCTCCCTTCGAGATTCCAAGGCATAGAGGTGAGCATCAAACCGACTCCCTCATGCTTATTTTAGGTAACTTCTATTACACCACAGAGGAGTTACACTGTCATCTCCCAATTTTATTTTATTTTTTTACTTAGTTATTCACTTTGCTTCTCAATCATAGCCCCTCCCTCCTCTCCTTCTGGTCCAGTCCATCCCCTCCGTCCCTCCCTTATCCCCCTATCCCCTAAATCCCTTCCCCTCAGAAGAGAGAGTCCATACACACACACCGCCAACCTGCCCCAGCACACCCAGACTCATCAGGACTGTGTACTTCCTCTTTCACAGTGTACTGGCAAGACAGCCACACCAGGATGAAGTGATCAAAAAACTCTCAGTGTAAAGATATTAGGTTAAAACGAAAATCCTGTGCAAATTGGCACATATATAAAAAGCTCCAAATACATATATCCTGAAGAAAATGGTATAAGGTGTATAAGTTTATTCTGTTTATTAATTGTTAATTCTGGGAGTGACTCTATGTTCCAAAAATTTGTATATTTATTTGCACAAAAAATCATTAATATGATATTACTGCATAAGAACGCTGTAAGCAAAGAATCATGAGTTGATTTGATTATGTAGTGTGCCACTTTCAATAACAATAAAATTTAACTATACATTTTGGAGAAGAAAAGAGACATCAGAAGTAGGAGAAGACCGGGAACAGGACAGGACCCTTCCACAGGGGGCCTCTGAAAGACTCTACACAGCAGGGGATTGAAGCAGATGTTGGGACTCATAGACAAACTTTGGGCAGAGTGCAGCAAATGGAAGAAGGGGGAGATAGAAAGAACTGGGGGGAACAGGAGCTCCAAAAGTAGACAAACAGAGCCAAAATTCTGGGCTCAGGGGCCCTGCAGAGACCAATACTTCAACCAAGGACCACGCATGGAGAAGTTCTAGACCCTTTGCTCAGATGTAGCCATGGGCAGCTCAGTCTCCATCAGGGTCCCCTAGTAACGGGAGCAGGGCAGTCACTGGAAAGAACTTGGGTGCATGCTCTTTGATCACCTCCCCATGGTGAGGTAGCCTTGCTAGGCCACAGAGAAAGAGGATCCAGACAGTCCTGATGAGATCCCATAGGCTAGGGTCAGATAGTAGGGGAAGAGGATCTTCCCTATCAGTGGACTAGGGGAAGGACATAGTAGGGGAAGAAAGAGGAAGGGTAGGACCAGGAGGAGATGAGGGAGGGCAACAGCCAGAATACAAAGTGAGTAAGTTGTAATAAATAATAATAAAAAAGAAAAAAAAATTCCGAGATGTGACTCTTTGCAGCTACCTGGGTTGTGTCTGTTCCTCAGGGTACAATTCCCTTTTGAGCCGAAGCCATGCTTTATCAAGGTGCCCTGGCCAGTGAATTTGCAGAGCAGCACTGCTGAAGCTGAGTCATTTCTGCCAAACACAGGGCTCCTCCAGCTCCTGCTGGACTGGCAGAGGCTGTGGTAAGTCTGCATCCTGCTCATTTCTTGCTTCTTCTCTTTTCCTCTTATAAGTGTCACTGCCCAGTAAATCTTTCCCACTTCTAATTCTTAGTATTGGTATCAGGGGAAACTAACCATAACAGAAAATGAGAATGGAAAGGCTGACAGAGCCAAAATCAACAAAAGATTTATAAGTCTACTAATGAGTTGTTGTCTTCAGTTCTATAAGCCAATGATCTTCATAGTGTTATTCAGATTGTGAATTATTTTTCACAAAAGTAGTTTGAGGTATATATCCATTTATTTGCATTAATTTGTAAAATACATAGAGTTATAGAATAGTAGATATTTATATGTTCTAAATCAATAAAACATGTGGGTCACCACCTCTTTGTGAGATCAAAAGACCTTTTCGTGGGGGTTGCACTTCTCAATAGCTAATATCTTCTTAGCAGTGAGTATATACCAAACAGATATTAGCTATATGATACAGGATAACCACCCTACAATCCACATACCCAAAAACCTAAGTAACAAGGAAGACGCTAGGGAGGATGCTTAATTCTCAATCAGAGAGCAAATACAATAGATACTCGAAGAGGCTGAAGAGAAGGAACAGGCCGGGAGCCTACCATATGTGTCCTCTGAAAGACTCCACCCATCAGGGAATCAAAGCAGATGCTGAGACTCACAGCCAGACTTTAGGCAGAGTGCAGGGAGTCTTGTGGAAGAGGGAGGACAGAAGGACCTGAAGGGGACAGGAGCTCCACAAAGACATCAATAAAGCCAATAAATCTGGGCCCAGGGAGGCCTGCAGAGATTGATGCACCAATAAGGACTGTCATAGATAAGACATAGATCTCCTGCTCAGATGTTGTCAAGAGGCAGCTTAGTCTTCATGTGGGTTCCCTAGTAAGGGGACCAGGTGCTGTCTCTGACATTGACTTTGATGCCCACTCTTTGATCACTTCTCCCTGGCAGGGTGGTTTTCCCAGGCCACAGAGGAAGAGGATGCAACCAGTCCAGATGGGACTTGTTAGGCTAGGATCAGAGGTAGCTAAGGAAGGCTCCCCTTTTCTGCGATAAAGGGGAGAGGGAAGGAGGGTGGGACTGGAAGGAGATGAAGATGGGGGCTATAATTGAGATATAAAATTAAAAAATTATGAAAAAAATTAAAAGTGGAAAGAAGAAAAGAAGTGCAAAACAAAAAATAATAAGAGTTGCATGGTCATAGTGTTTCTTCATAGCAATAGTACACTTACTAAGACTCTTTTATTTTATTTTTCTTTTTAATTTTGTTAAAACTTCATTTCCTATTAAAAGAAACACACATTTTCAAAAAAGTAAACAAACCAATATCCTACAGTCTTCATTAGGCTAGATGTAATACACACATATTCCACTTTTAGGATATTTTACCTTATGGAAGGTTTTTCAGGATATAACCTCAATATGCATCAAGGAACATATATACTTACCCTGAAGAATTTGTGGGACCAGGACATAGTTAATTGTTAGACCATATGACTAGCATGCACAATGTTCTAGGTTCACTCTCCAACACCATAACAAAAGGGAAAATATAGTGATAAAAAGAACCTCCCATAATCTAGGTTCTACATAAAATATTTAACCCTTAAGCCTGGCTTATCTCATTATGATGGTCTTCAGTTTCATCTATATTTTGCAAGTGACATAGGTCAATTTTTATAGATGAATAATAATCAATTGTATACCTACCATGCATAATCTTTACCAATGTTTCTGCTGATGAGTACCCAGGACAACTCCTTTATTGAGCTATTGTCTAAATTGCTTCAGTTAAACAGAGATGTTAGCAATCTCTATAACTTGTTGGCTTACATTTCTTTGAATATATTCTCAGAAGTGAAACACCAAGATGATCTGGTAGTTTTACTTTTGGCTTTCTGAAGAACTTCCATGCAAATTTCCATAGTTCTTGGCCTAATTTACATTTCTCACTCTAGGGCACCTTATTTATATTCCTTGGTTCTTTGATTATTCAAGGTAATATGTTCACTCTTTGATTATTCAAGGTAATATGTTCACATCTAGAGGTTCAGAGCTAAGAATCCCAAATAAGAGAGAATATGCCAAGTATGCCTTTCTGAGTCTTGGCTACTTCACATAGTATATTATGTTCTAATTCCATCCACTTACCTGAAAAATTTTATGACTTAAGTTTTTCTTTATAGGTGAGTAGAATTCCATTGTATACATGCAATTTCAGATCTTGAGACAAATTACAGAGTTTTAGAAATAAAAACCGCTTAGTATTGATACAGAAACAGACTCATAGATAAATGAGACAGTATAAGAGCTAAACATAAAAGTCTTCCTGTTAAATGCTAACATAACTGAACACAGAGATTGGAAATGGCTGGTAGCAGATACAAAAGTGAATGTAGGGAGGGGGAAATAAGATTTTTAATTTTGAGAAAAAAGAAACTTAATAGTCAGAGAGATGTGAAAGAATCAGCAAAGGAGAGAAGTGCCAAAAAAGAGGGAAGAAACAGAAAAATTAATATTTATCCTGTTCCAAGAACTAAGTCAAGCAGTGGTTGACTAAGTGTGACAAATTATTTTAAATAATTTCAGAAGAGAAGAGTGGTCATTGAATTACACAATATAGAGCTAGAGAAAGGAAAGTTGAGAATTTTAGCCGAAATTGGTTTCTTTTGGTCTGCTACATGTTTAAAAAAAATGGGACAGCAGCTTGGAAGAAGACATGGTCAAAAAAAGAGGAGCCTGAGAGAGGATCATTAGTATTCTTATATGCTGTTCTGTTTCAGAGAGATAGATTGTTGGTAAAGAAATGCAGAAAAGATACATTGGTCTTTTGTGTACTTGGGGTTTATCTATACCAATAAGAACAAAAGTAGAATACTAGTATGAATATCTTCAGGTGATCAGCTATGATACAGAAATTTATGGGAATTCTAGTTTAATTATACTTTTTATATTTTTAGTCAAATGATATGTTATCAGCAGAAAGTTCAGTTAAGAAAATATTTGTAGTAACTTCAAGAAGCAGGGTTTATAAGATTGGTAGAAAAGAAGAGAAATGAAAATACAACTTTTTAAAGAGACAGACTAGACAGAGGTAGTGGTTGAAGAGAGGGAACAAGATAGGAGAGGGGCCATAGAGAGTTAAGAGGGTGGAGATCAAACCCGAGAAGAAGTAAGGCTAGAGGACAGAAGGCCTGAAGAGAAAAGAGAAACTGAGGGTGTAGGCATCTCTGTGACAAGCTAGAGACCTAAGTCAGGGTAGGCTCATGGAAGGATATGAGGGAGATTCATGCAAAGACTCCTAGTAGCAGAGGCTGTAGAAAGCCTGTAACTAGACTAGTCTCCTAGTAGAGAAAGGGGAACACCAACTCACCCACAAAAACTTTGATCCCAAATTTACCCTGCCTACAAAAAGTGCAGGGATAAAGATAGAGCAGGGGATTGAAGGAATGCCCAAGCAATATCTGACCCAACCAAAGACCCACTCTATGGGACAGTGCCAACCCCTGACACTATAAACGATGCTCTACTAAGCTTGCAGACAGGAACCTGTCAGAGTTGTCCTCTGAGAGACTCTACTCAGCAGTGCCTCAAAACAGATACCCAGACTCACAGCCAAACATTGGGCAATTCACTGGGAGTCTTGTGGAAAAGTGGGAGGAAAGAGAAAAGGACCTGGAGGTGACAGGAGCTCCACAAAGTAGACCAACAGAGCCAACTAACCAGAGCCCATTAACCAGAACCCAGAGGGGTTTGCTGAGACTAAAGCATCAATAAAGGACCATGCATGAACTGGACAGAGTTCAGGATGTAGCAAGGATGTAGCAGATGGGCAGCTTAGGCTTCATGTGGGCCCTCCACTAAAGGCTGTGGGGACTACATTGGACACAGACCCACTTGCTAGCTTCTAGATCACTTCCCCATGGCTGGACTGCCTTTCCAAGCCACAGAGGAAGCGGACAGGCTCAGTCCTCATTCAACCTGATGATCTGGGGTGGATGGAAAAGGGAGCAATCCTTTTCTGAGGAATAGGCAGGGGGGGATGGGTAGGGAGAAAAGATGAAACTGGGAGGGGAGGAGGGCTGTAAACCAGAATGTAAAGTGAATTAAAAATAAATTAATTTTAAAGAAGAGGGTTGTGGGTCAGGACGAATGGCCTGTGGGAGACAAGCATTATTATGTATTAAATATGCTTTATTAGTGGTATCACTAAGTAGCTGTTCCTCCAGAAGACTTCAGGATGAGTGGAAGCAGGTGCATTGAACTCAATCACCTCTAACTTTGTAAGAATATTTTGATGTTTTTACAAGGGTGATATGTCACATGACTCGGTTGTACACTGGGAAGGTACATGTGTGATGTAAATAAGCTTAAGAATCCTAAAAATGTTTCTATTTTTGATAATTGCTAAAGTGTATTATTCATTAGTAGAATAATCAAAGTAGAAGAAAAAGCAGTTTCCTTGGCTTTAAAAGAGAGAGAGAAATCATGACGAAATTCCTAAATGCCAGCATGAGAAATAAGGACCCTATGTTTACTCTTGGGCATTTGGTCATGCTCTGAAACTTTTATAAGAAAAAAGTGTGATTAGCAATCTGGAGCACTCATCACAGGGGAACATAGAAGGTGAGTAGAGTTATGTAGTCAGGAGAAACAGAAAAAAAAGATTGATTTGTTGTCACAAGTAGTTGAAGACAAATGTAAAGGTGAATTGTATTCTGTTCTGGGTGTAGAAAGGATGAACATGAAGGATTACTTCAAGAACTGGCTACTTAAACAGAGAGATAGGTAATAATTTATATCAAGTGTGGTTTAAAAAAAATAAAAGCTATTCTCTAAATAAGCCCTAAAGTTCATGTACTGATAAGAGCCAAATAATTCTGATTTTCTACGAAACATTGAAGAAATGTAATTGAAGGTGCATAAATTTCACCTGAAAGATCAGCATGTTTACAGACTGAGAAGGTGCATATAAGAAAAGAATAAACATAGGCAATAAAAAGTCAGTAACTGAACATGAGAAACGGCACATGGGGGAAAATAGGCTAGTCTTAGAAACTGAAAGCAGTTGACGCAGTTGCAAATAACTGAAGCTATGAGATTTTTCCCTCCTTCCTAGATATTGAGGATTCAGACAGTGTTAGGCGTGTATTCTAGTAAGATTTATGCTCAGGGGGAGTGAGTAAGTGTATATGGATGGTGACATTGCATTATTTTGCTGTTGTTAACATGCCTGCGCTTATTTGATTGTGGTTTTATTCCCATGAGAAAAATGGCACCATAAAGCTAGAATGGAGCTATAGTATGTGCCCTCTACCTACCCAGTAATACCATTAGAAATCTTTGACTCATTACATTTAACATTAATATATATATATATATATATATATATATATATATATATATAT
>NW_026596064.1:7051740-7083729 GCF_907164565.1 Psammomys obesus
ATATATATATATATATATATATATATATATATATATATATATGCAACAAAGCCCATACCACTGGGGCTTGGTTTTCTTCACACATAATTTTACATATGTGTAAAATTATTAAATACATTTGGTGTTGTAAGATTGAACTATTGAGTATCTCTCATTTTTTTTTCAACTTCCAGGAATATGACTATCATCTTATAGGAGATAAATGACAATTCTTCCCAGTGCAGATATAAAGCATAAAATTTCACTGCTCCTAAAAGAACTTGTTCAAGACATGAATAGGTCAAGGTCTAGAATATCAACCTTTCCATAGAGGGTTAGTGTACCTAAGATGATTTTCAAGGATCCTTACTCTCACATTCAAGTAAAATAACTTGGTTAATGTTCCTTACTTACTGAGTATTTTATTTAAATATGTGGAAATAAGACCAACATTTTAAAACAAAAAACCAGCAAGCTCTTCATCTGATTATATATTTATATAATTTTTGTGACAAAACCACAATTTTAAGTGTGCGCATGGAGTTTAAGTGGTTTCATTACAAATTAGATCCAGATGTAAGAGCAGTAGTTTTAGCAATACTGTATTACGAAACCAAAACAAAACCATGGTTCAATATCTTTCTCTTTGCAGACCACAAAAATTATGTACTTCAAGGATAAGCAAAGCTCAATGAGATTTGTCTTGTAGGGTTTTATTATTTAGTCTAAGCTAGGAAAAAAAAAACAATGGGGTAAAGGCAGAAAGTAGTCTCTATGTTATCTCCTGAAAAATCAGAATAATCAGAATATATGAACACACTGCTTATAGAACTGTGAAAATACCTCCATAAGATCATCAGTCTCCACATTTCATTTGGATTTCATGATGCAAGTATTTTACCTGGATTTTGATGGTTTATTTTTATTTATTTATTTATCTATCTATTTATTTATTTATTTATTTATTTATTTATTTATTTTTGTCACTGACATTCCTAACTGTTTTCATCTGCGCCATAATATCATCAACCCTAAACTATGTTCTTTGGGGACTACAATGTTAATGCAATACTCTCATCTAACAAATAGGAAAGTGCATTGCACAGAATAAAATCTTCAGTAAAGTCACATAGCCTATTTGATGGCTAGAGCTTCAGATATGCATAAGACTGTATTACTAGGAAAGACACACAGTTTCTCCAGCATATGAATAGCCAATGTACTGACAGTATAAACACACAATGAGTATTTAAGAAACTACACTTTCTATAGAGTCCAAGATGGTGGTGCTCAGCGCACATGGAATCTTGAGTAATGGGAGGGTAAGCTCAGTTACTGTGGAGCTATTGCTACCTTGAGGCCATGCTTCTGACTGCAAAACACCTGTGTTTCTCCAGGAAACACTGGGGCAATCCACCACAATGAGCATTCCTGGAATCCAGGATTAATTAGACCTCCTGACCCTTGGCTTTACCTGTTGCCCCCAAAGAGGGCTCCCGGGTACATGGCTCCAGCCTCTGGTTCACAGCTCTACACACCTTCTCCGTTGCAGCTTCCACACAGGACCTACTATATTCCCTAGAAGATCAGAAGGACCTCAGGATCATCCAGGTCAGATCCTGACCCCCCACTCTCCTGACTGTGGGTCCAACTGGAACACAGTAAGCAGAGAAGAGGTGTAGGCTATTCCCTGATATCCATCCTTGAGCCCAAGGCCCTATTCACCATCCTTAAGAAGGTTACTGGACCCAGGAACATCCAGCCTCTGGCCAGGGCTCTTCCCTCATTTCAAAGAAGTCCAGTGGGCACCCAAAACAACCAGTCAACACCAGAGACAACCAATGGCCAGTGTAGGAACACAATCAACAAGGGCCAGGATGATATGGCTACACCAGAACCCAGCTATTCTATGACAACAAGCCCTGGATATTCTAACACAGCTGACACACAAGACACTGACCTTATAGCTATTCTTATGAAGATGATAGAGACCTTTAAAGAGGAAATGAGTAAATCCCTTAAAGAAATACAGGAAAACGCAGTTGAACAGATAGAGTACTTTAAAGAGGAAACAAAAAAAAAAAATCATTCAAAGATATGCAGGCCTTCTATTCAATTCCAATGATCCACCAGTCTGTTTCTATGCTAGTACCATGCAGTTTTTATTACTGTTGTTCTATAGCAGAGCTTGAGATCAGAGATGGAGATTCCTCCAGAAGATCTTTTATTGTGGAGGGCTGTTTTAGCTATTCTGGGTTTCAATGTACTGGAAGAGGGGCCTGGGAGGAGAAAAGGGAAGAAGGGAGGGAAAAGGAGGGGGAAGAGAGAGGGGTCTACAATTGACATACAAAGTGATTTGATTGTAATAAATAAAAAAATTAAAAATAGAAATACAGGAAGATACAATCAAACAGGTGAAGGAAATGAATAAAATGGTTCACGACTTGAAAATAGAAATAGAATCAATAATGAAAGTACAAACTTAGCAAATCCTAGAGATGGAAAACTTAAGAAAATGTGACCTATAGAGGTAAGCATCACCAATAGAATATAAGAGGAGTAGAGAATCTCAGACACAGAAAATATGCTTGAAAAGAATCAATACACCTGTCAAAGAATATGTTATATCTAAAATATTCCTGATACAAACCATTCAAGAAATCAGGGACACTATGAAAAGATGAAACCTAAGAATAATAGGGATAGAAGAAAGAGATGATTAGCTAACAACAAGGATCAGAAAATATTTTCAAGAAAATCATAGAAGAGAATTTCCCCATCTAAAAAAATGAGATATCTATAAACACACAAAAGAGTTTCATAACAAGAAATAGACTAGACCAGAAAAAATCCTTCAACCACAAAACATCAAAATACTAAATGTACAGATCAAATAAAGATTAAAAGCTGAAAGGGAAAAAGGCCAAGTAACATGTAAAGGCAAATCTATTAGAATCACACCTGACTTCTCAACAGAGACTAGGAAAGCCAGAAGGGCCTGGGCAGACATCTTCTAGACCCTAAGAGTCCACAGATAGCAGCACAGACTATGATACCAGCAAAACTTTCAATCACTATAAACAGAAAAAACAAGATATTCCATGACAAAACCAAATTTAAATGATACTTATGCACAAATCCAGTACTACAGAAGATATGAGAAGGAAAGCTCCAACCCAAAGAGGGTAACAATGTATAAGAAAGCACAGGAAATAAATAATTCCTCTGCAGCAAAAACAAAAGAAGAGAAGCGCGTACCACACACTACCACCACCATCTTTTTATTGGGGAATTGAGTTCATTGGTCATTTGTATTTCTCAAATCAGTGAACTCAATTCCCCAATAAAAAGATGGAGATTAACAGAGTGGATCAATAACCAGGACGCATCTTTCTGTTGCATAAGTGAAATGTACCTCAGCAACAAAGATAGACATTCCCTCAGAGTAACAACAGGAAAAAGCTTTCCCAAGCAAATGAACCCAAGAAGAAAGCTAGAGTAGCCATTCTAATACCTAATAAAATAGACTTCCAAACAAAATTAATCAAAACAGATGAGAAAGACACTTCATACTCATCAAAAGAAAAATCCAACAAGATGAAATCTGAATTCTGAATCCCAAATATGAGGGAACCCACATTTGTAAATGAAACATTACTAAACCTTAAATCACATATAGGGCCCCACACATTAACATTGGGAGACTTCAATACCCAACTCTCACTAATGGACAAAACAGGTTATTGAGACAGAAACTAAACAAAGAAATAATGAAATTAACAGATGTCATGAATTAAATGGACCTAACATATCTGTAGAACTTTTTACCCCCACAAAAAAATATACCTTCTTTTCAGCACCTTATGAAAACTTCACCAAAGTTGACCATATACTTGGATATAAAGCAAGCCTGAACTGATTCAAGAAAATTTTTTTAAAAATCCATTGTATTTTATCAGATCACCATGGATTAAAGCTGGACTTCAACAACAACAGAAACAACAGAAAGACTTCAGATACATAGAAACTGAACAACTCTCTATCAATGACCATTGGGTCTGGGAGGAAATAAAGAAATAAATTAAACACTTACTAAAATTCTGTAAAAATGAAGGTACAAAAACACCCAAACTTATAGGATACAATGAAAACAGTGCTAAGAGGAAAGTTCATCGGACTAAGTGCCTTCATGAAAAAACTAAAAAGACATCATACTAGTAACTTAACAGCACACCTGAAAGCTTTAGGGGGGAAAAAAAGAAGCAAACATATGTAAAAGGAGTAGACAGCAGGAAATAATCAAAATCAGGTATGAAATCAATACATTAAAAAGAAAGAGAACAATACAAAGAATAAACAAAACCAAGAGCTGCTTCTTTGAGAAAATCAACAAGATAGACAAACTAACTAAAAGGCAGAGAGACAATATCCAAATCAGCAAAATCAGCAAAGATAAAGGGAATATTATAATAGACAATGAGAAAATCCAAGGAATCATTAGGTCTTACTTCAAAAGGCTGTATTCCACAAAATTGAAATAGAAGAAGAAATTTAAAGTCTCCCATTGAGAGTTGGGGATTTAGCTCCATGGTAGAGTGTTTGCCTAACAAGTGCAAACACTGGGTTCTGGTCCTTAGTTCTGAAAAAAGAAAAGTCTCCTAACCAAAGCTGGGCACAGTGGTTCATGCCTGTAACCACCCCAACATTCAGGGAGGCAGAGGCAGGTGGATCTCTGTGAGTTCAAGGCCAGCCTGGTCTAAAATGTGAGTCCAGGATAGCCAAGCCTTCACAGAGAAACCCTGTCTCAATAGATAGATAGATAGATAGATAGATAGATAGATAGATAGATAGATAAATAAATAAATAAATAAATGAAAAAGTTTCCCAACCAAAAAAAGTTCAAGACCAGATTGTTTCAGCACAGAATTCTACCAGGCCTTGAAAGAAGCGCTAAAATCAATACTCTTCAAACTAGTCCACAAAACTGAAACAGAAGGAACATTGCCAAACTCACTCTATGAGGCCACAATCACCCTGATACCTGATACCTAAACCACACAAAGACCCAGCAAAGAAACAGAATTAGAGACCAATTTCCCTCATGAACGTTCATCCAAAAATACACAATAAAATGCTCACAAACTGAACCAAGAATGCAACTAAAACATCATCTACCATGATCAAGTAGGCTTCATCCCAGGAATGCAGAGGTAATTCAATATACAAAATTTATCAACATAATCCATTATATAAGCAAACTGAAAGGAAAAAAAAACAATAATCATGTCATTAGATGTTGAAAAAGCCTTTGACAAAATCCAAAGTCCCTTCATGTTTAAAGTCTTGGAGAGGTCTGAGATTCGGTGTGCATACCTAAACACACTAAAGGCAATACACAACAAGCCTAATAGCTAACACCAAATTAAATGGAGAGAAACTTAAAGTAATTCTACTAAAATCAGGGACAAGCCCACCCCTGACACTATTAATGATACTCTATCATGCTTACAGCAGGACCCTAGCATGTCTGTCCTCTGAGAGGCCCCACCCAAAACCTGATGCAAACAGATGCTGACACTCACAGCCAAACAATAGGCCAAACTCCAGGAGACTTGTGGAAGAATGGGAAGGATTGAGGAAGCTGGAGTGGACAAGAACTCCACAAGAAGGCCAACAGAGTAAACTAACCTAGGTGCTCCAGAGAGGCTGAAGCACCACCCAAAGAGCATTCATGGACTGCACTTAGGCCTCTGACATGTATGAAACTGATGGACAGTTTGGTCTTCATGAGTGTCCCCTATCAAGTGGATCAGGGCTGCTGTCTCTGATATGTGCTTTGCTGACTGATTTTGGAGCACTTCTTCCTTGCAAAGCTGCCTTGTCAGGCCTCAGTGGAAGAAGATGCTTAGTCCTGTTGAGATTGGATTTGAAGAAAAGGGGAGGGGAGATTAGATCTGATGTGAGAGGAAGAGGGGAAGAGCAAATCAGAGGGTAGGGATAGGAGAAAGAATAGGGAGCTTCATTCTGAATGTAAAATGAATAACTAAATAAATTTAATTAATATATAAACTTCAAGTTCAAATTCCTAGGATGAAAGAACTGTGCCCTGAATGTTTCAATCTGTCCTCTACATGAATGGTTTCTTAGTGGGTCCATAAATATAAGAGGGAGTATCTCTAACTACTTTAATGTCTTTTGAAATGCTCAGGGAGTCTTGCGGAAGAGTGCAAGGAAGAATTGAGGCTGGAGGATGTCAAGAACACCACAACAAGACCTACAGGGTAATCTAACCTGGACCCATGGGGGCTCACAAAGACTGAACCACCAAGCAAAAGCATGCATGTGCTCATCCTAGACCCTCTACACATATGTAGCAGATGTGCAGCTTGGTCAACATGTGTGTTCCCTTTACAATTAGAGCAGGGGCTGTCTTCAACTCTGCTGCCTGCCTTTGGATACTTTTCCTCTAACGTGGATGTCTTGTCTGGCCACAGTGGGAGAGGATGCACTTAGTCTTTCTGTGACTTACGGTGCCAGGGTGTGTTGGTGGCCATGGTGGAGGGGAGGAGCAAATGGGAGAGGAGTCCTGTGGGTGGGACTGGAAGAAGAGGAGAGAAGGGGCTGTGATCAGGCTGAAAGTGATGAAAATAAAATAATAAGATGAGATAAGATAAGATAAAATAAAATAAAATAAAATAAAATAAAATAAAATAAAATAAAATAAGGTGAGATAAAATAAAGTAAGATGATGCCAAGCTCTGAAATAGCACTTTAGGTGGGAAGGTTCTCTATTATTGCGCCACACACACAAAGTAATTTAGCATTATTATCACAGTGTCATAGTGCATTTGGACTGCCATGACAAATTATTATAAGTTGGATAGTTCATAACTAAACACAGTATTTTTCATGATCCTTAAGGCTGCAAAGACCACGTCATAATGCCAGCATACTGGTATCTGGTAAGGACTCTTTCTGCAGAGATGACACCATCTTGCTATATCCTCACAAGTTGGAATAGATAGCTCATTGGGTTCTCAATTTACAAGAACATTGGGATAACTATAGAGATCATTGGCCTCGTGGCCTAATGTTTTCCCTAGGGCCTGTGTTCTTACATGATAGCTTTGGGGATTAGGTTTCAATGCAGGAATTTGGCAAACATAAACACTGTGTGTGGCATCCTAAGCCCTGTAGTTTCCTATTCCTTCAAAGTAATTTTTCGCCAAGAGAATACCTAGGTAAAATTTACCTTTCTGGGGGCATAGGTAAAGATTTCAAAATATATAACATGAAATTAGTTGGAATCATGTAGTTATATATCAGAGGAGAAGCCCTATAGCTTAAAATGTCTTAATAATAAATATGTATGAAATATACTTATGTATGTATGCATTTAAATATATGCATCACATAAGCCTATAGTAACTAAAACTTTTACATATAATCATCCAAAATATAGCTAAGTTTCCATTGTGGACGTGTTGTTCTAAATGCTCTTCTCTCCTCACCTTAAGAAGAAGCATTGCCCTTGGCTTCAGGGTCCCTGGCTCAGCAAGATTCTATCATCATCTCATCATTTTTCTCTCTATGATGGTGATAAATTCATGTGATGGCCTTACTTTGTAAGTGGTTCTAAAAACAAGGCAATATAATTATATCCTGAAAAGACTGTAGGACCCTATAGGAAGTGACCCAAGATAAAGAATGATGCTTAAATGACACTGTAGCATGACTATATGATTCAGCCTTCTCACATTCCTGAAGCAACTTCTGATGTATTCAGGGTCTTGTTGACATTAAACTTAACTCACAAATATCTACTATATAATCGTTTCACTCTCTGATTATCTCTGTGGGTTGTTGATCCTATATCAATTTCTTGTTTATAAAAGATAGCATCCTATATTTGACAGAGAGAGGAGATATAGGAGGAGTTGAGGGTAAAAGGAAAGGGTAAATTATAATTGAATAATTTATAGTCCAAATAATAAACATACATATACGATCTACTATTCACCAGGTACTGTTAGGTTCTGAAAATATATACAAATGAAAAAAAAAATCCTGAGTCTTTTCTAACCTTTCTACATCAGATGTAGTCCTGATATACCCTTTGATGTATATATCTCATATACATTTGTATATCATATATATTTGTAATCACTTTTATCTAAGAATGTATTCATAAGTAATATAGAGCTTGTTCTTTAAATCAGATGAATGTCATTGTATAATATATTGTCCCAGGTTTTATATTGTTTCAGATTTAATAAATGTGCACAACCATGAACATTGTAAATTATCCAGTGTCTCATTAAAGAAAAAATGCTCTACTTATTTCCTCCCACAGCTTAAGAATTGTGTGGGTTTCCAGTTTGTTCCAGTCTTATTTCTCGCATCATCCATTCTCCACACTTTCCATAATTTTCAAGTACATTTTGAATTTCTTTTACTGCACATTTCTTATTAGAGAGGGTTACAGTGGGATGATTTTCTTAACTGTATACATACCACCCCACATTAAACTGATCTCCTATATCATCAACAGTGATCAACATGTTTTTTAAGATTAATTTTTATTTATAATTATGTGTATAGGGTGCTTGTATAATCAGGTGCATTCACAGTCCATAAGGAATTGCATCTACTGGACTTCTTTATACAGATGGCTGTGAGTGTGGGTACTGGGAACTAAACTAAGGCCCTTTGTAAAAGTAGAAAGCATTAATAACAACGTAACCATCTTCACCCCCAATCAACATGTTTAAGACAATGGTTAAACTAGTGTGACTGTTGAAATACGCTTTATGTCATCATATAATTTTCATAACTCTGCCTGGGAAGAAGGAACTCTAGAGATAAAAACAGTAGGATTCAGGTGTTATAAATGGTAAAGAGGAAAAACAGAAGGAGCATTTTTAATCAGAAAGTAGAAGAGGGGGTAACACAGAAGAAGAGGGAGAAAGGAGAAATAAATACCACTTAGAAAGCCATAGGAAAAATTATTTTATGGGCTTAATTTTGTACACATGTATGTATGTATGTATGTATGAAGTGGAGTTTCATCAGACAGAAATGTGATGCTTTTCCAATAGCCATAAACCATCTGATAAAATTCCCAGTGCCTAGCATGATTAAATCAATTCAAGTTATCAGGCAGGGGAGTTCAAGAGACTCCCCAAATAGTACAGGATATTGCCATTGCACTTTGTTGTCTCTTAGACTTGACTATGTTACCGATAATCACACACACACTCTCTCTCACATGCACAGAGTATATATAAAATATTTTTAAAAGATGAGATCATGCATTTGAGAGGAAGGGGAGAAGTTGGGGTTAAAGAAAAGGGTAAAGAATGTAAGTACAGGAATCATTTGGCATCATTAATCCCCCAAAATGAGCTGCTGCTTCTTCTTCTTCTTCTTCTTCTTCTTCTTCTTCTTCTTCTTCTTCTTCTTCTTCTTCTTCTTCTTCTTCTTCTTCTTCCTTCTTCTTCTTCTTCTTCTTCTTCTTCTTCTTCTTCTTCTTCTTCTTCTTCTTCTTCTTCTCCTTCTTCTTTTTTATAGAGAAGAGGTTAAAACTTTACTGAAAAATATAACAATTAGTCCTAAAGCCAACATTTAAAAACATTCTTAAGTTTCTAGAACTACAATGCTAGAGGTTCCAACAAAGCCATTTTTCAAGCTTCATCACCTCTGTTTCTGACTTAGGTCAACACAACTTGGAAATTCTTTTGGAAAGGAGGCCAGTAAGTAGGTTATTCTAAGTTTAATTCACCTTATTATCACTCTACCCTACATTTAAGACCTAGAAAAGTAACAGTTACAGTACTCACAGCATTCTGTACCCCTCAGGTGACTCTGAAATTTTCATAGCAGACAAAAGTCTGTATGAATTTTACAGACTTTTACAAACAATACAGCTATTATTTTTTTTAAACAGCAAAGACATTTCTCTGTTTTTGTTCTTCATTTATCTCGAATGTTTTGTACTAGAGAGCTATCTGCAACAATCTTTCATGTGTGCTTTGGTCCTCAGTTTACTTGATGGGACTCTTGTTGGCAGAGGAACATGTCTATCCAAGAAAGCAATATTATAGTGAAGCCATTTAACTTCCACATTTTAATTATTTTCTTTTAGTAAAGGATTGCCGAATTGGCTTTCAATGACATACATTTCACTTGGAACACAAACGTTTTGGTTGTTTGAATAATGAATCAAAGGGGTTAAAAAAAATTGTCTGTGAGTAAATCCACACCAAGCCGGTCGGCTCGAGAATGTGGCACACTTCTGAATGTCATCGCAGCTTGTAAAAATAACTTGGACTCTGAAAGACTTAGGTCTGTCTAATAATTTATACACATCAGATCAGCCTCCCATAGAGGTCTTTGGAAAATTTTTGGGGTAGGTATTATTCCAGGAAAATCTCATCATCCCATTTTGATAGTTAAAACAGTGCGCTAAATGTTCCAGGTCATTGCCTGCTAACTTAAAATCTTGTAAAAATAATATAAAAATTATGACCACTGAGTTTCAAAGGAAAATGGCAAGGTTTTTATTTTCTTCTTGAGATTACACATACTATATATATCCAAAGAATTAAGAGCAAGAAGTGGTTCAAATACAGTGTCATCCATGGTCTATTTTTCATGTATGACAATATAGTTCTCAAGAGGGAAAATGGTGAATGTGGTGGTGGAGAGATTTACTGCAGGACTAGAAACAGGGGCCAGAATTCTATGCAGGAGTCTCAGCTTCATCACAGATCAGACTGGCTCTACCTACTCATAAATGGTTAGCATCGAAAACAGGAATGCTCCAACCTCCAGTTCTAAAATTTTTAATAAGTACAAAAAGAAAACCAAACAGGACAGGAGCCTACCAGAGAGAGCCTCTGAAGACTCTACCCAGCATTGCATAAAAGCAGATAATGAGACTCATAAACAAACTTTGGGCAGAGTGCAGGGAATCTTAAGAAAGGACAGGGAGATAGTAAGTCCTGGAGAGGACAGGAACTCCACAAGGAGAGCAACAGGACCAAAATATCTGGGCACAGGGGTCTTTTCTGAGACTGACATTCCAACCAACGACCATTAATGGATATGACCTATAACCCCTGCTCAGATGTAGCCCATGACAGCTCGGTCTTCAAGTGTGTACCCTAGTCAGGGGAGCAGGGACTGTCTCTGACATAAACTCAGTGGCTAGCTCTTTGACCGCCTCCCCTGGATGGGGGAGCAGCCTTGCCAGGCCACAGAGGAGGACAATGCAGCCAGTTCAGATGAGACTGGATAAGCGAAGGTCAGATGGAAAAGGAGGAAGGTCTCCCTATCAGTTGACTTAGAGAGGGACATAGGAGGAGATAAAGAAAGGACGGTGGGATTGGGAGGGGAAGAGGGACAGGGAGGGCTACAGCTAGGATACAAAGTAAATAAACCATAATTAATATAAAAAATTAAAAAATAAAAAAGAAACCTAATCATGTTTTAACTCAAATAGAAATAAGATAAAGAAATGATGCTTGAACAAAGAGGTTTTTAAGAAAGAGTGTTTCATCATAGAGTACCAACTAACTAGTTGAGATCTGGTACAATTAAAATATTAAAATAATGTTTTCAATGCAAAGGAAAACATTTTTTAAAAAAGGAATCAAGTAACTGTCTGGAGACTTTCTCAGATCTAACCAGACATGTCCTCAGTGTGGCATGTCTATTCATTCAAATGAGAAGTGACACAATGGAAAAAAAAAAAAAAAAACCTTGGAAGAAAATGCTTTCCTTTATGTAGTCCTTTGCTCTATTTGATTGGAATATTATTTTTCATGGTAGTTTAAAATGTCATGCTGAGTGATGTATGAGGCAATTTGAGCTTTGGGGCATTCTATAGCCACAGCAACTGAAATTCAAAGTTGTTAAATTATCTTATCACAAATTATCCACTTTGACTTATATTCAAATTTGCTCAAAACTGAATCAGTTTCCACAGCAATATCTAGGAATGGAGACGATGCTTTATAAAGAACAAGACAGAGGACTGATTTTTGATCCATAGTTTTATCCATAATTTATTTGAATTTTTGATAGTTTAACAAAAGAAAAGTTAATTCTAGTTATATGAATAGCCTCTATATCTATCATTCACCACTTTATTTTTCGTAACAAGTTTTTCAGCGAACCTGACACTTGCCATGTTGACTAGGCATGCTGGACAGAAAATACTGGGAATCAGACTGCTCTCTAACAATGTAGTAACAGATACCAGCGGCCATGTATGTGTGTTTTTTTTTCTTTTTTCCTTTTTTAAATTTATTTTTTTATTTTTTATATTAATTACAGTTTATTCACTTTGTATCCCAGCTGTAGACCCCTCCTTCATTCCCTTCCAATCCCACCCTCCTTCCCTCATCTCCTCCCATGTCCCTCTCCAAGTCCACTGATAGGGAAGGTCTTCCTCCCCTTCCATCTGACCCTAGCTTATCAGATCTCATCAGGACTGGCTGCTTTGTCCTCCTCTGTGGCCTGGCAAGGCTGCTCCCCCTCAGAGGGGGGTGGTCAAAGACCACCATGTATGGTTTTTATGTATGTGCTAGGGATTTAACTCAAGTCTTGCTTTCTGAGCAAGCACTGTCACCCACTGATATATGTCTACAGCAAAGAGGATATTAAAAGAACAAACAAAAATAGTATTCTTCTCTTTCCATTTTATAAAATGTATTTTCACTTAACATACCCAATAGATAGAGAACATGGAGCATAATTGTTGTTCAAGTGTGTGTGTGTCTTTCTGTCTGTCTGTCTATCTGTATATTTTGCATGTTCCTGTTTGTTTTTGCCAAGAGAGCTAGTCTCTTTGGAGTAGTTAAATAAAGAAGTGCCAAAATACCCTTATGTTGAATTTAGGGTGCTCTTACATAGGAGCAAGAGCAGTGCATAGATTATACCTAAATATTATGTAATGGTGATAGAAATAAAAACAAAAACCAGCAGTAATTTCTAATTAAAGAAATGATACTGAGAGACTTTGTTTAACAACTTATAACTTAGGATTATAATGCACAACAATGCTCTGTCTGGCATTTTTATTTTATTTCTTGCTCCTATATAATATCTTTTCCAAATTGTACAATAAGAAAATCTTTATTAAAAAAATCATATCATTACCATGCTTAAAATCTGCTAATTGGTTACTTATATTTAAGATGAACTCCTCTTCTTTTTGGATGATGTAACAACCTCCCTGTGCTACTCTCTTCCAACACCTATCCCATTCTCCAGTTATTTATTCACCTCAAATCACTTCAATCTTTTCTGTCTGTCACATAGTCCTAGATTGCTACTTATATTACTGAATTCTTCCATTTGCCCCTTGAATGTCTACACACAATCTTAGAGGGATCTTCTGTCACAAAATATTTAAAACCCACCAGATGCTAACTACTAAGATCCTTTGTTTTCATTGTCTTCAGGGGCTGCTTACATTACATCATTGAACAGTTGTACCTTTTTATCTGTAGTCTCAAAAGATGGGGACTTAGGTATAGCACTGTTTTCAACTGGTGATCTAGCATCCTCCATGTCTAGCACTTGGTAAGAGTCATGGCTGCTCTGTAAAGAGAATAAGTCGAATAATCCTACACTACTTCAAAATTTATATCTCCGAGTCTAGGCATATGGATTTGTTCCTTTTAAGTACTATCACATAAAATTTTAGAGTTCATAGCTATTCAGGACATGGAAAGTTATTTTATAAAAGTATAGTTAGTCTACTAGGTCATATTTCTTCTAACCTACATTTTTGTCTGTTATGGATTTTAAAGGACAAAAATTGCTAAGAGATGATAGATAGGTAAAATGTGCTTCCTTAAACCTTAAAAATCTTAAAAGATTAAAAAAACAAACAATTTTTTTTGGATTATCTGAAAGAGATACTTGTAAGTAGGATAGTAATAAATAGTTCAGGATCAAAATATGATTCCCTTCTTCCTCTTGTAGAAAACCAAGAAACTTAACGTGATAGTCCTCAAACCTCATTTTGATTTATTGTTCTATAAATTGAGTATTTGTATGATTTGCAGGAGGTATAATGGGCTTTGAAGTATAAAAAAATTAAAATTAAGTAGTGTTAATCTATGCTTTACAACTATGGATGCTTATCACTGAAGTGGAAGTTTCTGGTTTCTTTGGAAACTCAGTTTTGTCAGGTGAACAAGTTTGTTGTTTTGGTTCTAAGTGTGGGAGGTGGGAATGCCCTGCCCCCTGCTGTGAAAAGACACATGATATTTATCAGATGGAAAATACCTCCTGTGAGAGGCATGGTTTTTTGGTAGCTGGAAAAAAAATCCTTCTGTGGACTCTGAGAAGGGATAAATAGAATCCCACAGACAATGAGACAATAATTTTTGCATTTCTATGCTTTGAAACAGTTCAGATTGCTTTGCTGGTTTTCGCAGAGAGAAATGTTCCAGAGAACTTTTCCTGTTGTGTTGGTATAATGTTCTTTTAGAATGTGTACAGTTTACCCTTGTTCATTCAAATGCTGATTTCTCTCCCCCACTCTCCGGTTTCAATCCCGACATTGCATTGTGGTGCTTATTCTAAGCATCACCTGTCTCATTTGTGTAAACCTGCCACCATTTGTTCTCTATAATGTCAATTAAACAACCAACCAGCCAATACTGTACACTGGAGACTATAGGGTGGGACATCCTAGTCCAGAGAGAGGAGGAGAAGGAAGCGAATGGGAGGAGAAGAGAATCTGTAGGAGAGGTCTTAGAACCATGTGAACAAATGAATGGGACCTAAGATATGACTAAAAGCAAATGTAATGGGTGAAATCTGAATGGTAGAAGCTATGAGGTCTTAGAGGTTTAGGATTGAGTAACTATAGTTCAGCATTGTGCTCTAGGTTATTTAAATAAATCCTAATCTCTGAGTGTTGATTTGGTTATACAGCTGTTTAGGAATAACGGCTGCTTACCTAAAAGATTTATCAATAATAAATATCATTTTTTCTTTTGTTTAATTTTTGATAAATATTATTATGCCGCAACACTGTTGCTTTGCTGCTTTGTCAGACTCCTGCTGTTTGGGCAGAGTCTATCTGTTTTTGCTAAATGATACCACCTCTGTTGCTGTTGCTTGCTATTTGCTGCTGCTACTGCAGTGGTTTGCTGCTTTGCTGTCTGACTTGACAGCTGGTATCCTGACAACTGAGATTGGTATATCCAAAGAATCCAATGATCCTAACCAGCAGGAGGTAGCTAGAAGAGGTCTACAGCCCCTTTCCCTATTAATCTCCTACCTAAGATCGGGGCGTGGAAAGGGAGGTAGAGGCGTTTAAGAGCCTTAAATAAAGTAGGTGTTTGAAAGGTCCAAGCCTACAAATGTCTTATAAAGTTCTGTGAGCATGAAACAACCCCACTTAGGTCCTCTACTTGCCTGTATTTATGTTGTAACATGAATGAGTTGCCATGGTCTTCTGTGACTGAGTTTTCCTGTAAGTGGAGTTTATTACAACACGTCCTTGATACCATAGATATAAAAGTAAAAACAGACAATATAGAAAAAGTTTTGGAAAGTTTATACCACAAATAAATGATAAATATTTGAGAAAGTAAGTATTTTTGTACTCTCATGTGGGATCATACACATATAGATGTGGGTGTCTGATATTCATATGAATATTTCATATATATATATATATATATATATATATATATATATATATATATGAAAACTTATAAACTAGAAGGTTTCTTTATGGTTTTTATAACACCTTTAGTGCTATTTCTCAATCCTTACCCATAAGCCATAGACTATCAAACAAAGTGCCCAGGGCCAGGTGCGGTATACTATATTTGGATTGTGGGTCACAGGGTCCATGAAACCCTCAAAACAATGCATGCTACTGCTCTTGATTACTTGCCAGAACTTGAGGGTAAATTTCTGTTGCTGAAGCCAACCACATAGTTTGGCCACAACACTTGAGAATTGAAGCTGGTACTGACCCAAATGCTTCTTCCTTGATGAGTATCTAAGGGTGGCATAATCTCATAGTATCACAATAGGCTATGCAAGTGACAGGGGAGAAAGGTTTTCAACAATGTTACCTAGATGTAAATATGTTAATCTACAATAATAAGCATCTCATTATGATAAGAACAAATGTGCAGTGATGTCACCAATGTCTTGAGGGCAACTGAGAACTTTCTAGTTGCTCTTAAGAGCAACTCAGAAGGAGGGAACTGAGGCCAATACTGTAAATGCAGCCAAAATCTTATGCTAGAGAGGTCATATATCCTAGAGGAGAACACTGAGATAAATTATATAGTCTCCAACTTTCTTCTACATATTTATCTTTATATCCATAGGTTAGCATAGCGCTCAGTCTTCATTGAAACAGTTCCTTTTGCAGTGGATGGAAACTATCTCAGAGAACTTTAACTAGTCAAAACATAGAAAATAAGTGACTGTGGAGTATCCATTCCCCAGTGGGACACCTATAACCCATTCACTATACTCAGGGGTCAAGGAACATCATGGAAGAAAAGGTGAAAAGGTTGTAAAAGTCTGAGAACTGAGAGGACTGTTATAAAATGTGTTTTCTGGGCATGTGAGCAATATTGTATTCATGAACTTTCAACTTTTATCGTTGCTGAACTAGGAAACTTAACTAGTATGGATGGGAAAGGGTTCACAAAGATCTACCCCTGATTGAGGAGCCACAAGCGGTTATTACATGTTTAGGGAGGGAACAATGAAGCAACACTAACTGGACTATATATATGTTGAATATATATAGTTGGACTATATATATTGAATATATATATATATATATATATTATAAGAGGGTGTACATTTGAGGTAGAGAGATGAGAAACTGTGACGCTGGAGAAGTTGAGTTGGAAAAAAGGGTGGATATAATGGAAATGCATTATACTTGTGTATGAAAGCCTAAAAAACATATAAATAGATGATAGACAGGTAGACAAGGTATTTTTATCCAATTTGAATGTGATACAATGTGCCTTTATTGAAACTATTGAAACGGAGGATACTTAATAGGTTAAGTACTTACCTTTGAAGCATAAGGATCTGAGTTTGAGTCCTCAGAAAACATGTAAAGCTTGGTGCACTAGTGAACTGCAGATAATTCCAGTGCAAGGTCAGAAGTGCAGCTGCTGATTATGATTTGCCTCATGCTCTAGAAGCAGCATGATTTTGCCAGCTGCAGATAATTTTGAGCTTGTGTGATATGTGCAATTCTGGGGATTTTCCAGAGGGTATATGAATGTTAGAGCCACAGTAGGTGGGTTGTTGGTTAGTTCTTAGTTGCTGTTGGTCACAGTTTGTGAAGTAGTCATGTGCAAAGAAGAAACAAGAAGAAGAAATTAGATATCCAAACAGTGAAGATCAAACTTTCCCCAAGGAGCTCAAGGTTCCTAATCATCAGGAATTCGCCTAATGATAACAATACCCTCTTTCCTCTCTATGCTTTTTTTTCTTTTCCTATATAGTATTAGGATGATAGAAGGATGAAAGAAAAAAAAAAGAAAACAAAAAACAACCACAAAGTAGAAAACAGAGAACTACATTATACTAAATGGCGGAAAAGGTGTTTGCACTGAAATTAGAAAAAATCTTGCCCACTTTATCATCTTACTTAATATAGTAATGAAAATTTTCACTGCAGAAAAAAGTCAATAAATGTAAACAAATGAGATACAGCTAGGAAAGAAAGAAGTCATGGTATCTTACATGCAAATGGTGTGGTTTTAATAGAGATATTAAATAAGTTACTAGGAAAGCCATAGGGAAGAAAACAATGTTGCAGGAAACAAAATTAACACAAAACTTGGTAGCTTTCATAAAAACCAATAATTAACAGGCTGTGGAAGAAGTTATGGAAATAATATCATACCAAATTAAAAATACCTTTGAATAAATCTAATCAAGAAGTAAAAGAACTCTACACTGGAAACTCTAAAATACTCTCAAAAGAAATTGAGGATAAAACTGAGTAGACCTAGTATTAAACTAATTATTGACCAACCCTCCATTAATGTGTTACAACCATCATCATAGAGGTTTCTACTTGCAGCAGACAGTGATTAAGGTTGAGACCCACACAGCCAAGGTGCAGAAAAAAAAGAGAGTATGGAATTTCAGCCCTAAATGGGACAACGGTATCCCACCCTTTCTTTCTCAAGCTCAGTGATGCCCATTCTTGTGAGAGGGTGTGGAAAGAGTGTAAAAGCCAGAGGTGATGGATGACTGCAAAGAAACAGCACCTTCTGGACACAATCGGAAAATTTCACATAAGTATTCACAGCAGTTTTGACATCATGTACAAGATTTGTGCATCCTGAGGCCACCCCTACTCCCAGCACATAGAAGGGAGGTGGTCATGGAGGCTTTATGTTCAACACACCTTTCTTCTTTCAGTGAAGATGTATACAAAGTTCAGGAGGGGGTTATGCTGAAAGAGGGTTAAGATGCCAGTTTTGGAACTGAAGGAATGACTCAGTCTCTAAGAGATGTTGGTGTTCTGGAAGTTCATTCCCTAGCACCCACATGGCACACAGTGACTTGTAACCCCAGTTTCTGGGGATCCAGTAATCTAGTCTGGCCTCCACAGGCTCTTGCTTGTACATGCTGTGCATGTGTGCATCTCTCTCTCTCTTCCTCCCCCCCCCACATCAATATTTAAAACTGTTTTTTTTTTTTTCCTGTGGAATTAGTATTCAGGGGTAAAGTTTCTATCCCTGTCTCCTTTTAAAACCTTCTACTGCCTGCACAGAAAGCATTGCACAAATTGCAAGACAACCCTTGCTAATCCTGTCCTCCATATATTCTGGTTTGGTTCTCAACATCTGCTTGCAATATCTCCTGTAATATCTCTTGCAATATCTCTGGCCCACTGGTTGGGACCTGGGGTTCTCAGAAAGTTCAGTGTGCGGTCAAGATGCCTATCATGTGGCAAGGACGTGGATCTATCCAGTAGCTCCAGGAAGTCAAATGCCTGACAAGCTTGGCAGATAGGCCTTTGGGTTGGAGCAAGTAGTACCTGGAAATATGGGGAAAAGATTTGCTGGAGTTTCTGGGTAGGTCTCTGGTCTGGAAAGAAGCAGGACTTACCTCCACATCTTCATTTTGCTGAAACCACTTCCACAAATGTTTTTTCTGATTTCTAGTATGTGGAAGAATTCCTAAGAAATAAAGTAAGCAATTTTGTTTTGCACTAAAAACAGACACATTTATCTTGACTAATGCTAGAAAATGACTCTTGCTATAAGACACACAATATAAAGAAGGATTCTCATCAAATGTTGTGATAATTGAACTACATCATAAAAAAAAATTCCAGGAACAATGACAAATTCTGGTAATTTCTAAGCAATTTACTGATTCAATTAAGTCTCTGAGCCTTACATCATATAAATCAAAATTATTTCAACTGAGATGATTTTTAATCATAGATATCAACGGCATATAAAAATCAGATATTCTTCTTGAGTTCCTACTTTCGGTCACTAACAATTAAGACAACATTCAGCAATTAGAGGTGTCACTTTGTGCTTGAATCATATTTCCCCTTTGGAACGAAATGATTTGAGAGATGAAAATAACCATTAGGTCAACAAGCCAGAACCAATAATCTATGTCCATTTGAGCTGGGATGGCTTTGGCCAGTGGAATCTATTCACACTGAGAAGACTTGGACTAAACTCATTTAGAGCACAATTATGTGCCATTACTACATGAAATTATGATCTGATAGCTATCATAGGCTTCCACAACTGATTCCTCCCAACCTACTTCCTTTGCCAAGCCACTGAAAAGTAATAATTCTGGAAATTACTGTTAACACAAAGAAATCAAAATAAGCAAGAAAGTGTACTCCATCAGTTCCATGATTACATTTTAACTACATGATAAAATCAGCAATAAAAGTAGTATGCCGTAGGAGACATTGAAACTAAATAAAGCAATAAAGCCAGAAAGCAGTATGAGCATTCTCGCAAGATGAAATTCCCAAACATAAATTATTACATTCATCATAGTGAAGAAGAATGTAAATTGTTACCAAAGAAATTTCAAAGAATAAATGTTAGAAACAAGTAATGTAATGATGGTTGAGCAGTAGGTAAAAAAAGTTAAACCAGGAGAGATAAGGAAAAACGCTGGTAATACAAAAGAAGAAAAAATGTTGGTGAAAGTTAAAATACATTGAGATCTGCAACAAATCAAATAAGTATCTTTTTCCATTTTCCTTTTGTTTTTATTTATTATAATTTATTCACATTGTATCCCTCTTTCATCTCCTCCTGGTCCCACCTTCCCTCCCCCCCCCCCATGTTCCTCTCCTAGTCCACTGGGAGGGGAGGTCTTCTCCTACTGTCTGACCCTAGACTATCAGGTCTCAACAGGACTGTCTGGATCCTCCTCCTCTGTGGACTATTAACACCACCTCACCAGGAGGAGGTGATCAAAGAGCAGGCAACTGAGTTCATGTCAGTGACTGCCCCTGCTACCCATACTAGGGAAACCACATGGAGATTGAGTTGCCCATGGGCTACATCTGAGCAGGCGGTCTAGGTCCTCTTCACGCATGGTCCTTGGTTGATTCATCAGTCTCTGCAGCATCCCCTGGGCCCAGAATTCTTAGCTCTGTTTGTCTCTTTGTGGAGTTCCTTTCCCCTCCAGATCTTTCTAACTCCCCCTTCTTCCATAAGATTTCCTGCAGTCTGCCCAAAGTTTGGCTAAAATCTCAGCATCTGCTTGAATACCATTCTGGGTAGAGTCTCTGGGTAGGCCCTCTGTGGAAGTATCTTGTCCTGTTCCCTCTCTTCTCCCACTTCCGATGTCTATTTTGTTTGTGAATGAGGATTAAACCTCTTCCCTAGGGTCCTCCTTGTTGTTTAGCTTCTTTAGAACTATAGATTTTAGTATGTTTATCCTATATTATATGGCTAATATCCATTATAAGTGAGTATGTACCATATGTGTCTTTCTGCTTCTGGGTTACCTCACTCAGGATAATGTTTCTAGTTTCATCCATTTGCCTGCAAATTTCATTATTTCCTTGTTTTAAATTTCTGAGTAGTATTCCATTGTTTAAATGTACCACAATTTCTGTATCCATTCTTCTGTTGAGGGACATCTAGGTTGTTTCCAGATTCTAGCTTTAAAAAATGGGGTAAAGAGCGAAACAGAGAATTCTCAACAGAGGAATACTGAATGGCAGAGAAACAAAGAAATGCTCCACATTCTTAGTCATCAGGGAAGCGCAAATCAAAACAACTCTGACATTCTATCTTACACTCATCAGAATGGCTAAGTTCGAAAACTCAAGGGACAACACATGCTGGAGACTTTGTAAAAAAAAAAAGGGGGGGGGAACCCTACTCCATTACTAGTGGGAATGTAAACACTTAAAACCACTTTGGAAATCAATCTGGCCCTTTCTCAGAGAATCAGAGATAGTGCTACCTCAAGATCCACTCCTAGGCATATATCCAAAATGTGTTCAAGTATACTACAAGGACATTTGCTCAACCATGTTCACAGCAGCTTTATTCATAAAGTAAGCATCTTTAAAACAGAAAAAAAAATAAAGTAGAGGAGATATGAATTAACGTGTAAAACGAAACAATTAAAAAAAAGAAAATAACTAATTTATACATGCTTAATATTCCCAAAGAAGAAAAATTATATAAATAATATCAGTATGCTGTCCGATGGGAGGGCCGCATGGTATGATATGCAACAAAGGCTTGATACATGCAAAAAAAAAAAAAATCATTCAGTAGATGCTAACAAATGTTTATAGATGGGAGCAGCCCGTCTTAAGCGAGATGTCTTTATCAAACCCTTCTCCCCAGGGCTCAGGGATATATACAGAAGAGGAAGTTAAAAGATTCTCAGAGCTACAGGTGGTAGACGACTCCACACATTAACTCCCAGAGGCTAACACACGTAAATAAGACCAGCACAGGTGCAAACCAGGTCATTCTGGGTATTTTCCAACATGGAGGAGGGCAAGTAAACACAAAACCCCACTCCTAACCAAGAAGCTATTTCCAATTGATATCTTCTGGAAGAGGAAGAATCAATTTCCTTCAATGGACTGTGTCTGCATATATCAACCAACCTCTACAGCAGGTTCAGGAATACTTGACCAATACAAAATGGCTCGTGGTGGAGGTTTGTGTGATTTTTCTTTCTTTCTTTCTTTTTTCTTTATTGGTTTTACTTAAAACATTTTTTTTGGTTCAATTTTTTTTTCTCTGTATGCTTCGCCATTTTATTTTGAAGAAAAGAGTCTCTCCCCAAACCTTCAGTCCCCTAGATGAGGGTCGAGAACCTCTGCCTCCAGCCCTCTCTCTTGAGGTTAAAGAAGGGCACTCATGAAGGCTCTGTACAAGTAGGATGGACATCTGAATTCTGCTCCTCAAGCTTAAACAGTAAGGCCTTTTACCAGCTGAGCCATTTCCACAGCCCTGGGATCTTCTTCTAAGCTTTCCCTAGTCCTGTAATGCCAGTCTGGTTATTGAGTGCCTCCCACGTATTTCCATTAGGCTGTGCTCTGAATCACTCAAGTTGCAGAACCTTCTCATATATGTGCAGCAGCACGTTATCATATGAACTTACGGACCATGTGAGACGCTGAAGTGCCCTTAAGGAAAGAGCCTGGCTACTGGATGGGTGAGCTTCCTGTACCACACACTCCTTCCATAACGAAATATATCATCAGAGGTCAAAATAATGGGGCCAAACAGTTACTGGACTTAAATCCCTGAACTGAGAATCAAAATAAATTTTTTCTTTGAAAAAGTTGATAATCTTGAGTTTTGTTGTTTATCTGTTTGTTGCTTGTTGTATAGAACCGGGAAACTGAGTTCTGAGCTGTGTTGCTCTAGGGGAGTCAAGATATAATCAAAGAGGGACTTTTCCTATTATGTTTTCTCAAGCCATTGTTGAATTTGGTTTAGTTCCAACAATGTTCTTGTGTTTTCTCTGCTGGGGTCATGAACTGCCAAAAAGATACTCTATGTGTGAGTGCCCTACAGGACTGCGACCTACTCCATATGTGAGTTCTTATGGACAGCCTCGCTCCAGGCATGCAGCCAACTTGTCACAGAATTAGCACTTATGACACACCGCTGACACAGTCCCTGCCCCCCAGACCTTCCAGTGTACCCTCAGTCTGCTTCCCCAGCCTATGCACAGCAGCCAACAGCCTTTGTACCTATAGTACCATAGTTGGGTAACATGCCTACAGCACAGAGGTTATAACCAGCCCAGCAGTTACTTGGGATCTACCCCATGCAGCTCGTCACTGCATCCTCATCCTTTTTTCCTACCTAGAAATGACCTTTCCTATTCATAACTGACTATGTATTACCAGAATATCCACACTCAGAAGAACACCCATGGGCAGCCACCTTCCAGCAGTCACATCTCAGAATGGGTCCTGCATCCTGGCTCCAAGTCAATACAGCCAATGGAGCAGCAGCTAGAGACAGTAGTGTTCATCCCAAAAGGACCTGCCCAGAATCAGGGATGCTAGTGGACAGGAGTATAGAGGATTTTCCCAACCAAGGGAGAAATGGAACATGAGTGTCCCTGAGAACTGGTTAAGGTGGGTGGAGGTTTCGATCATGGGGACTTGAACATGGGTAGCTGGAAGGGACCTTTGGGCCTCTGAGTGTGAAATAAAGTGTAATTTAAAAAGGAAAGAGGGGAGGTCATTTGGCATATGATCTTCATTTTAGGGGGCTGCCCATAGAAAGTGACTAGGGTGATAAATAGAAATAACATGATTTCTCTCCCATTCCTCATACCCTCTGGGAGTGCCTGGAATAGTCAGAAGAAACCAGAAGCAGTAGGGGCACCTTCCAAGGTCTCCCACTCTGAGTAAAGCATGTGGAGAAAAAAAGTGCAAGGAGGCTCTGGACTGACAAACAGACGGTGCCCAGCACAAAGGATGTGAAAATATGGCCTCTGGAAATCATTCTTCCACTGTAGGAAAGTTGATAATTATTTACCATATACTAATTTCAAGCTTTTTTTGGCCCATATTTATAATAGCTACTCTTTGTACACCTAACATCATTTGAAGTAGAAAGAAAAATGGCATACTCCTAGAAAAAGGGCTCTTGGCCACAGGTCGTGTTTTATTTTCCGCTGAATTAAGAACTTAGGTCTATGATTCAGCTTTTAGTCAATAAAATATAAGAGATGAATGACTGGGAAGGTATTCAGCAATTTTCTGACCAAACAATTTTCCGTGCAACAAATATAGATTTTTTTCAAAACAAAGTAAACCCAAATCAGCACCTATAAAGTATCTTTTATGTATTCAACCCCTTCTTTGTCAGCTGTTGTGTTATCTTTTTTTTTTTTTATCATGCCATTACATGCATTTGTTTTGAATTGAGGATCAGGCAAAAATCAAATATCTCCTTGAGTATAAAAGACAAAGTCAAACTCCACTTTGCAGAAATGCTTTTTCATCTCAAGTCATTTATTTTGAGATACATTCTTTTGTTATGTTCCTGTAAGGTGGCTTGAAGTGCTTCCCTGATCCCACTCTGATTAAATTTGAGCTCTACAGCATAGTTATACCAGGGCTCAAGACAAGAAAAGAGCATATGATGAGTGGGAGGGAAAGTTAATAACTCATTTTTCAACACGGTAAAAATATTGTCACTAATGAATTGAACTTTGGCCCTCCCAGCAGGAGGAGGTTAATCTGCGATGATATATTCTCATCACTTCTCATTTTAGGAGAATTCATTTAAAGCCAAATATGGTTTCTCATAGAAACTTTACAAGTGGATCATAACTAGCATCTCTGTATCTGTTATATTGATACTTTTCCAATTGATTTCCTATGAAGTTGTATAATCACAGTAAATTGCTTTCTTGTCTAGCACTGTTCTCTGGTTAAAAACAGTCAGTAGATCCTATTTCCTTTACAGTAACATGTAAGCTTCTCGTCACCAATAAATCTATAACTACTACCTGTCTACATGACTCTTATTTGAAAATTTTAAAGATTTATTAATTTTATCTTTAAGAGTGTTTGGCGTGCACATATGTCTATGCGCCATGTGCATGCCTGGTGACCACAGAGGTCAGAAGAAGGTATTGAATCCCCTGGACCTGGAAATGTGGGTAGTTGTTAGCTACATGTGTATCCTGGGGATCAAACCCAAGAACAGTACTCTCTGCCACTGAGCTATCTTTCTTGTCCACACATGACTCTTTTAAAATATCCAGAACCAGTCTTCCTTCCTCATACTATCCTCTGGCAATGCTTGACCTCGTCAAAGCTCTCAGATATAAAATGTCTACCTCATTACAGTTCTCAAACGTACCAGGCTTTCATGTTCTCTACATACCAAAGTCTCTTTTAGTTTAAAGTAATACCCAGATAAGTAGGAGTTCTGTAATATCAAGTTTCATGGAGATTTTTTTAATTATAAAATACAAAGTACACTGAAAAACAAGTACAAAAAGCAATGATATAGAAACTTTGAAATCACAAGACAAAATTGTCCAGTAAATCAAACAGTAGAATGGCTATCAGATTTGTGGTCTTGGAAAGCCTTGTGAATGCCTTTTTGTATATATTACAGTTGACAAGATAATAAAGGTATGCTAGATTGTAAAGGGTCTCTCTCCTCAAAGGTCAAGAGGCTTTGTGCTCATGATTTGCCCATGCAAGGCTTCCTTCCACAGCTGCTTGTTTAGGGACACATCACCCATGAATTCTAAATGGTTGTTTCCCAGTTGTAACCACAAACCATTACTTCAAACTGGGGACTCCACAATTTCTTTTCAAAGGGTTCTTTCATTTACTACAACTGTTTAGTACAGACATTCTTGGTTTGAGGGGGATGTGTCCAAGTTTTTTTTTTCCTAAATCATATATTTTTAAAAATATATAAACACATCAAAAATTTCTGACTTGAATCATATGAAAAGCAAGGCATTTATTTTATATGGTCATAAAATTATTATATATACATTTGTATGCACACAAATACATACATACATACACATAAACGTTTCTGTGTGTGCACGTAAATGAGAAAAAAATTAGTGATTCATCCACATGCTCTATTAATCAAATAGAGCATGGTACAAATCCTTATAGAAATGACAGCAAACATTGTTTCCTGGCATGCAAAATAAACAAATACATGTATCTGTATAGATGAAATTTATTTTTTCCTCCTTTGGGTCAAATATGATATACGGCTCAAGAAGCTTAACAATGTTGTGGTTTTTTTTTTTTTTAATAAACAATTCAGTAAAGAGACGGGGAAAAAGAACAGCCCATATAAATCTTAAAGATACAGAGCAAGGAGAGATTTGGGGTTGTACAAATACCTGAACCAGAAGTAGGGCATATGTCTCGGAATAGAGAACACAAAAGACCCACGTGCACAATTCTAAACACTTCTCTGAGTTCATTTTAAGGCAGAACAAAAGAAAAATATCAATATGAACCTAATTAATTATTGTCAAAAAACCTTACCAAATATGCATGTTTATATTATATGTATAGGTTCAACTACTTTATAATTTTCATATTATATTACCTTTATAGACGTATGTTTAGATATATGTTAATATGCAGAGGGAATTAAAATATGTGACAGTCACTAGTAGATAAAAAATACGGCAATAAAAGGAAGCCACCTAAATCTAAATCTAAATCCTAAATATCTAAATCTTCTAGATTTTTAAGGTTGATAGCAAATATCAATAAAGACAGAAAGGATATAAATAAAAACATAATATTTTAAATATGAATAATCATAACTGAACTAAGTGTTCTAATGAAAACATAAGAATATTAAATATATTATCTACTTTACAAAAATATCTAAATCATCAAACACAGCAACACAGAACGTAAAGATGAACGAAAAAGAATGCAACCAATAAAGCAAAATCTTTAAATTCTGAGTATCAGAGAAATCTTAGTAGGAAAAAAAAAAACACTAGAAATAAAGTTGGATCTATTAAAGGGTAAAAGATTACCAGACAAAAATCACATGAAATAAATACATAAAAAGCATTTTTGTATATGTCTAATGTCATTGTTTCAAAAAATGTGAAAAAAAATATGGCAGAATCCTGAAAATGTACACATGCCCATACATATTTTATATTCGTATCTATACATACAAACTGTAGTTTTCAGTTGGAGTTGGATGAAGTATAACTTTATCTAACAGAGTTAATTTACTCCCTAGCCACCAGCGCCTGGCTAATACAAGGCACTTGACCTTGACAAATGAAGTATCTGTCTCTTTCTTTTAAATATAGTGCAATTTAGGTAGTTGGTCTGGATATAGCACCAGCTGTCCTCTCAGATTCTTTCCCCAACAGAGAGTCCAGTGCTTCCACTAAATTAGTATTGAATGGATATTTAAAGTATGTGATAGTGAGCCAAGCAGTAGACGTTACAACCCACTAGCTCACTTGTTCCTGTGGACCAACATGTGTGTTTTTTATCTGTTCCCTTATATGCTTCGTATGTCCTTAACAGGGAGTTGGGAGGGCCTTCTAATCTAACTATTTTGTTTCAACTATCAAAAATAATACACTACCTATGTCATTTGTTTTTAAGGCAAAGTCTAAATGTCTCCTATTTACATTATAAAGTTAAATTTAGGAAGAAATATTAAGCTACCCAGTGTAGCACAGATAGCAGGTAACACATAATTCAAAAGCTAAAGATGTTTCTCATGAGCTGAAACTCAAATTATGAAGAAATAATGGCAGAAGTTTGAAAATAATCACATTAAGCCACATGAGGATGTTGTTAATGTAATTTACTCACGAATGACTAAAACAAAAATAAACACGAATGTCACAAATATATAGAATAATGTAAACAATGTGACTACCAATCCTGACCCAGCTTAAAATTTTTAAGATTAACTTGAGTCCAAATTTTTGTGGGTGGGTTGGTGTTCCCCTCCCTCCATGAGGAGTCCTGTCTACTTAGAGGGTGGATTCTTCAGTCTCCATGACTCCTCTTACTAGGGCCCTCACCTAGAGTCACCCCCTTTTTCTCCCAGAAACTTATCCTGTGGTAAGTCTCCAGCTTGTCACAGAGATGCTCCCACACCCATGTTTCTCTTCTTTCTGCAAGTCCTCTCTCCTCCTGGCCCTCCACTCTCTCCAGCTCTAGTTTCCATCCTTATTTCTCCCTCTCCTATCTTGTTCCCTCTCTTCTACTGCTTCTGAAGTCTATTCTATTACCTCCTGTGAGTGAGATTTAAGCACCCTCCCTTGGATCCTCCTTGTTACTTCTCTTCTTTGCACCTGTGAATGCTACTATATTTATCCGGTACTATATGGCTAAAATCTGCTGATGCTATCAACATAGTTGAGCAAATGTCCTTGTTGTATGGTAGAGCATCTTTTGGGAATATGCCCGGGAGTGGTATAGCTGGATCTAGATGTAGAGCTATTTCCAATTTTCTGAGAAAGCACTAGATTGATTTTCAATGTGGAATGGAGGAATGTACTTGTTTCTCAATATCATTGTCAGTATGTTCTGTCACTTGAGTTTTTGGTCTTAGCCATTCTGTTAGGTGTAAGATGGAATCTGAGGATTGTCTTGATTTTCATTTCCATGATGACTAAGGCTGTTGAAGATTTCTTTAAGTGCTTCTCAGTCACTAGAGATTGATATGTTGAGAATTATGTTCAGCTTTGTAACCCATTTTTAAGTTGGATTATTCAGTTTATTGCTGTTTAATTTCTTGAGTTCTTTATATATTTTGTGTATCAGCCCTCTGTTGAATGTAGGTTTTTGGTGAAAATCTTTTTTCCAATCTATAGATTTGCTTTATTGACAGTGTCCTTTCCTTACAGAAACTTTTCAGTTTCAAGAGTTCCTACTTATTAATTGTTGATCTTAGTGTGTGAGCTATTGAACCCTGCCTACAAGATGCACAGGGATAAAGTTAGAGCAGAAATTGAGGGAATGTCGAACCAATGCCTGGCCCAACCTGAGATCCATTCCATAGGAGAAAGCCAATGCCTGATACTATTAACAATATTTTGCTATGCTTGCAGTCAGGAGCCTAGCTGTCCTTTGAGAGGCTCCATCCAACAGCAGATGAAAACAGACACTGAGACTCACAGTCAAACATTAAGTGAAGCATAGAGAGTATTGTAGAAAAGTTGGGGAAAGGATAGGAGGATCTGGAGAGGACAGGAGCTCCACAAGAAGACCAATAGAGTTAACTAACCAGTGCCCAGGGTGCTTGAAAAAATCTAAAGAAACAACTAAGGACCATGCATAGACTGAACCTAGGGCCCCTACACAGAAAGGGATGATGGGTAACTAGGGCTTCATGTGGGTCCTCTAGTAAAGGGAGAGAGCTGTCTCTGACATGAACTTTTTTACTTGCTTTTTGATCACTCCCCCCTTCCTCACCAGGCCACAAGGGAAGAGGATGAGCTCAGTCCTTATGCAACTTGATGTACTGGGGTGGGTTGGTGAGGGGCTCTCCTTTTCTGAGGAGTAGGGAAGGGGAGACAGAAAAAGAGAGGGGGGTGAAACTGGGAGGAGAAGATATAAAATGAAGGAAGAAAGAAAGAAAAAAGTGAGAAAGAAAGAAAGAAAGAAAGAAAGGAAGGAAGGAAGGAAGGAAGGAAGGAAGGAAGGAAGGAAGGAAGGAAGGAAGGAGGGAAGGAAGGAAGGAAGAGAAAAAGAGAGAAAGGAAGAGGAAAAAGAAAAGAAAGTTAAAAAAAAATTAACTTGAAAGTTTATTCAAATGTATAACATTACAATATGTTTCTAGTAATCCCTGCCTTGAAATAGAATAGCTTCCTTGTGTTGTTATGCAGTATATTTACTATGTACCCATGTAATGAAATTATTATTTAAAGTGGGAATTAGTTTCTGCAGTCTTAAGAACAAATCTACTCAGATGCTGATTCTTGTAAATAAAGTTTTAATGGTACATTGCCACTCCATTGTTCGTATTATCTGCTGCTGATTTAGTAATAGATATTGCATGACCTACAAATCCAGACCTATTACTCTCTGGATCTTCATAGAAAACCTTTTTCCAAGCTTAGTAAAGTGGTTCTATTATTTTTTCATCAAAACATAATTATGTATACTGAGCTTCCACACACGACAAAATTAAATTTAAATGAAATCAATTTTATTGCATAATAAAAGGGAAGAAACAATTTTATTTGTGATGCCAAAATTATCTTTTGGATATGTGACTTTTGGATATCTATTACTTGCAAGAAAAACACAGCAGAAATAGATATGGTTTTTAGACTGAAATCAGAAGTTCAGAACCATGTCTCCCACTTACACAGAGAAAAGATAATATGAAGTAATACTAATCAATAAAAGAAGTGAAAGATGACTTGGACAAGTCTCAGAGATGACAAGTAAAAGAAGCAGCTACTAAAGCTTGCCTAAGACACTGTACATAGTATAGGAATGAAGGTTAGCAGAGGAGCCCCACCCCAGGCTGAAGCTCAGATCTTCCTATCATGGGATAACAAGGTGGCCACCAGAAACAAAAATATACCCCTGGCCAAGACCCCACAGTTCAGCCTAGCTCTGTCCTATATCTCAGAGGACAGAGAGGGCAGAGCTGCTCTTTTTAGGTGTCGGTTCCTGGTAAGTGTGTTTATCTGGGAAAGTGTGACCTGAGGATAAAGCTGAACTTCCTCCATTTAATGACAGGTAAAGAGCAAGCAGAAGGAAAGAGCCTGCCTTATCCCTACATGCTCCACAGGTGCACTCCCGTACTCTCCATACATGAAGGTTTACACTCCACCGTCCAGCAAAATCCACATCTTCCCACCCAAGTTCCATAGAGCTGGCAGATTCAAAATCTAGCAAGATGATAAATCATAAACATGTATACAGAACACATTTACAGAGAACACATAAATATGTTTTATGAATTTCTTAGCGGGTTCAACTGAAATGCAGTTCATTTATTTTTCCTGAGAGAGAGTTAATTTTTTTGAGACATTCACTTGCTCTTTCTTGCAGATCCAAGTTGGTTTTATATTTTTAAAATATTGAAGATGAACCATAAATATGTTTTGTATCTTTAAGATTCTAGAAAAAAAAATCACTTGAAAGAAATTTTAAGTGGGGAAAGGTAGTGCTATAACACAAGGAACAATGATGTTCGTTGTTCTATTTTTGTCCGCCCTTCTGAATATTTCAAGGTTCCTTCAAATTCTACCAACCTAGTTCTCAGTGTTCAAAAAGAATTGTAATACTTTTGGTGTTATCTAAAACTTATTATGTATTTAAATCTTAGTTGCTTGCCCCTCCAAGATCCGTGTTGCTTTATGAGCAAATTCTCACCTATCCAAGGTGATATTGCATGAACATTGCCTCCTAAATTACCCAATTGGATAATAAACAGGCCATGATATCAAAGATTACTCATTTTGGCTTGCTTTGTCATTATATTAAATAATTGATTTTCTTTATGCTCTCTTGCTTTTTAATTATTACAGCGATTAAGAACACTAGAGATGATTTCAATTACGTAAGGGATATTTCCCTAAATTACCACATTGGCAAAGTTTTCCAGCTTCCCACTAAAAGTTAGTGGCTGATGGAATGGCAAGGGCCAGAACTGTCATTGCCAATGGTAACATATCCAGAAGACAAACAGGGGGAAGATCATGGGAAGCAGCATGGAGAAAATTGTACAGTTACAGGGAGAATATCAAAGTAAAAATAGAATAATTCAGAAATCACCATCTTTTTTGAATGGATATCCTGGCAGTCAAAAATCCCCAAGCCACTTGAGCCAAGACTTCCTTTGAAAGCACTTCTAGTTCATGGAAACTGATTTTTAAAATACTGAGTGGTTTAGGGCACTAAGTGTTAGTTTACAAGTCATTATCGTCTTTGTGAAAAGAAAAGAAGAAGAAGAAGAAGAAGAAGAAGAAGAAGAAGAAGAAGAAGAA
>NW_026596064.1:7083739-7091325 GCF_907164565.1 Psammomys obesus
AAGAAGAAGAAGAAGAAGAAGAAGAAGAAGAAGAAGAAGAAGAAGAAGAAGAAGAAGAAGAAGAAGAAGGAAATCATCAAGAACTGAGGTCTTAAAACCATGCAGCAGCGGTAACCATTAGGTCATGTGACAAATTAGAGGGCCGTCCAATGATTTCAACACAGTCAGGTCGCCAGCTCCGTCCTTGGTGATTATGCTCTCGGCTTACATATATCCCTGCATCACTGCGGTACCTTAATAACATCTGCTGAAAGTCCTGACATGTCAGTAATATGAGGAGAGGCCATCCTCAGTGTCCCTGTGCCAAGGAGCACATGCCTTTTCTAGTTGCTGAAGCTTTTAGTTTTCTTACTGTGCGTAGCTCACATATCCCTATTTTTCTTAATTCAGGATGGGGCTGAGTGAAGAGATCAATGAAAATCAGCCAGTTGTGCCTAACCCTTCACTCTTCATCTGCCAGCTAAAAAGTCCAGCTTTACCATAAATGTTCTAATAATAAACTCAAGTGGAAAAGCAACATTTAGAGACTGGGAAACATACAATAATTTTATCTTAAGTATATGGCATTTTTATCTTCCACTTATTAAGAAAGTATAATTTTTGTTTTTTTCCATTTCCAAGGTAATACCCTTGATTATTTTCTTTCCTAGTTATTTTCTTTCCTGATTATTCTATTTCCTGGTCCTAATGTAGACCTTACTTTACTTAAGATACACAGGTTCTTCTGGGAACACCTTACCTAGCACTTACACATGGCGTTATTTTATCCTTCAAGCCTAAACCCAGGTTTCTCTTTATTGCAGAACCTTGTTTGAACGCCCTGTACTGAGCAGGCTATGACTTCCTTCCAGCCTGTGGACTGACAACATTCATCATGCTTGCTAGAATGACTTTCTTACTTCTTCCCTCTCCGTGAGAATGCACACAGCCAGATGGCATGTCATTTTCCAACTCCGCTGTCGAGTACAGATATGGAATCAACATGGTGGGATAAAGGTGGTTCATACAATAAGTAGGAAAACCTCTTACATATTACCTCACCTGCCCTCACTCCAGAAACATCAATGAACTTTAGACACGCAGGGCTTTTTGTCGTAAAATCATTCACATTTTCGTTGCAGTGGTTTGTTCACAGAGTTGAATCTGTCTGTTTATCTCATCTTTTGGCTTATATAGAATATATTTATAGATATACAATGCAGAAGTTGTTCTCTGTGTTATTTTAAGGTATTCCCGAGAACTGTCCTTTTCTAGAACCTCTACCAAGTGAGTGGTTTTCTTGCATTACAGTCAGTCCTTATTTTAGCATTCAGCTACCTTCTGTATGATCAAGCACTCATGTCTCTTCACATGAGAGTTTGGCACACTTTACTGTAGAGATATTTCAGAAAGACAGAACCGTTTTCTCACAGGTCAAGATGATCTGATACTGGATTAGATGTGTGAAATACAGGAGAACACTTAGAGAAACACTTGATAGTTTCACTATCAAGTCCTCAACTGAAAATTGGTGAGAAAACTAAGCATGTCACAATCGTACAATTTTCTAATGTGTATTTACAGGTGAAATTGTGATGAATCACTATTTATTGAATGTATTATGCACGTATTTTCATTTATAGAAATTACTAAACTTAGTTATTCTTACAATGCTGCTGGATAAATATGGATGACTTTGTATAAGAAATGTATACAAAGCTGTGTGTCTCTGTGTGTGTGTGTGTGTGTGTGTGTGTGTGTGTGTGTGCGCGCGCGCACGCGCACAGGTTCACTGGATATTTGGGAAAACATAACAAGTATAGAAATCCTGCCAAAAAGAACTAAAATATGACAAGTAAGAAAATGGTTTGTAAAACACATTGAATCACTTGCTTACTATGGATTTTTATCATGTGTTCTGTTAAGATTGTTATGACAATAAACCAGCAGGCTATATTCAAGCAGAAGCTAATATATTTAACACAGTAATTACAAAGCTAAGACTATTTTAACTTTCTTTGAAATTTCTCATAGAGTTTTTTGTTTGTTTGTTTGTTTTTGTTTTCTTACTCTGAGAGGTTCTCTAAAATAAGCAGAAGAAAAGACATACCAAGTAGTTATGGATAACTTGTTCTCATTAGGAGATAGTGACTAAAATTGAGGAGCTATTTAACACACAGTTGGACAATGGCTTCTGAACACATCATCTGTCAAGAACGTCATTTATCTTAATCCAGACATCACTCTACAGTTCACAGGAATAGGAGTTCATGAAGTTATTTCGAACAGATAATGAAATTGAATAAATAATTGTTTGATCCAGTGAACTTGACCCCTCTGCTTCCTACATTTCCCCATCCCTTCTGCGGAATTCCCAAAGCTCCACCTAGTGTTTGTGGGTCTCTGCATCTGTTTCTATTAGCTGCTGGGTGAAGCCTCTTTAATAACAACTAGGCTAGACAGCAGTCCATGAGTATAGCAGAATAGCATTAGGAATCATTTTGTTGACTTCTTTGCTGTTGTCGTCTTTTGCCAGTCGTGTTTAATTCTATCCTAGGTCTCTGGACTAGCCAGCCTCTGGGATCTTAGTGTCAGAGGTGAGTGCTCTCTCACGGCCTGGGTCCTAAGCTTAACTAGTCACTGCTTAGCTGGACCAGTCACTGCTTAGCCACTCCCACAATGTCTTTACCCAGCACATCTTGTAGGCAGGAAAAATGGTAGGTTAAAGGCTGTGTTGGTGTCCCAAAAGACCCTCCACTGCGAGTCTTGCCTGGTTACAGGAAATGGCCAGTTCAGACTACATATCCGACATTGCTTAGGAGTCTTAGCTAGGAACGTCCTCATAGAGTTCTGGGAGTTTCCATTGCATCAGGTTCTAGCTCCTCCCAGAGATCTCCCCACCTCCGCCAATTCCAGTGGTCTTCGCTGCACTTTCCCCCTCCATATTCCCCTCACCTAATCATTTCCGTTTCCATCCCCACCCCACCCTATCCAGGCCTCTCCTCCTGTCCACCCTCAATGTGTATTCTTTTTCCTCTTCACATGCCCCCCCCAAGCCCTCCTTGTTACTTAGCTTTTGTCAGTCTGTGGATTGGAGTATGGTTATCCTTTACAGCTAATATCCACTCATAAGCGAATATATCTATATCTATATATAGATACACACACAAACATATATATATATATGTATATGTATATGTATATATGTGTGTCTTTGTCTGGGTCACCTCAAGTCAGGATGATGTTTTCTAGTCTGAGTTCTATCCATCTGCCAGCAATCTACTTTATGTATGTATGTATGTATATATGTATGTATGTATGTATGTATGTATGTATGTATGTATGTATGTGTTTATTTGCTTTACATCCCGAGGGTGTCCCTCCCTTTCCTCCTCCCAGTCCCTCAACTTCCTCTCATTCCCCCTTTCCTTTCCCTTTTCTCCCCAGAAAAGGAGTCCACCTTCCCCCATAAATTGACCATGTTTTAATAAACGAAGACTATGTGGTAACATTGTACCAAATGATCTTGAAAGTGAAATAATTCAGGATAGTAGTTTTTCTTGGAGTTCAGTTGCTTAGCGAAGTCAGAATCTCGTTCATTCGCACGTGTACGCGTTCATCTGTCAATGATGCATGTGTCTACAGGTCACGTGCATGTATGTATGCACATGGATATAGAAGCCAACTCCAGGTATCATTCTTCAAGAACTGTCCTTGTTTTCTAATTTTTGTTTTTGTTTGCCTGCCCCTGTCGTGTGTGTGTGTGTGTGTGTGTGTGTGTGTGTGTGTGTGTGTGTGTGTTTTGCAGGTATATGAGAGGTATGTCTGTGTTTTGCAGGCACTCCTGTTGGTTCATGCAGAAGCCAGAGAACGTGGGGTACATTGTTCTATCCCATTTTCTCTTATGCAGAAGCCATGCTTCCTCCAGGATCCCTTTCTCTCCATCTCTTGCCCGATTCATTACTGGTAAATTCAGCAATATTTCTCCTTTAAAGTGGCCTTTACTGAGCCCTCTTTGAGTCATCTACCTTGTTTTTGAAACATGGCATCTCACTGGGCTGGAACTCATGCTTCAGGCTGACTGACTAGGAATCCATCTTCCTGTGTCTCCTGAACACAAGGTCTAGAAGCCTGATGCTTACAGAGAAAGAAAGACTTCTACTCCAGCTTCATGCTCTCACAAGCACTTTATCATCTGAGCTTTCCCTGCAAATTCTGGTATGTGCTGTAAATGCTTAATGGATGAAGAATGGATTAAATGAATGTTTCAACATCCAATTATACACCAACTTAACCCTAGAGTATACAAGCTTCAACCTTCCTTGTTTTGAGTGGTATTTTTTAAGTTTTGTTTGTCTCTGTCTTATGTAAAGAATAGACTTTCTCCAATAATGTAGCATAGGTTTGTGACCACATTATGATAGATTTAAAACTTAAAAACAGGTGAGTTATTAACAATGCAGTGATCTCGGAAAGGGAGGGGTGAAGTTAGGAAGGTTCATGGGATGTACCCGGAGAGCTTTGCTTCACTTACATGTCCTTCATTTGACAACGCGGTTCACGCTGTCTCTAATCTTACATTACTATCACATTGCCAACTTCATATTATTAGGTTTCTAACAAAAGCTGACACTTGATTAGAGGGTTACTCTCTTCTCTTTGGAAGGCCAATGGGATCTGGGTAAGTTGGCAGATGTATGGGTGGGAGTTTATTTCGGGTGAGCAAAAGCCTTTCAAAAGCTAAAACTGCCTGAAGTTGAAAAGCAAGAATCACTGTATTTTTATATCCAATGAAATTTAAAACAAACAGAAGAAAATTGCCAAAGGAAAAGCTCTGGAAACATATACAGACACTGAGACACACATATTCACACAGAGAAATTCCCTAAAATACAAACCTGGAAACTATGATATATATGCAAAGGACCTGTAAGGATTAAAGGAGGGCACTGATAAAGCATTATGAGACAAAGAATCTCCAAAAATGCCATTGAGATCATTTTGTGTTGTCCATCTAATGCTGGGCTTGGGACCTTAAGTGTAGTTTGTATACCCAGTGAAACTCTGCTGAAGAAAACTAAGTTTTCATTTCTTAATGGTTATCAGTTGGAGATAGCTTCTGAGTTAAGGATGTTAGCTTGTGCTTACTTCTCTTCTCAGCACTAGGATCTCACCTGACTCCAACCAGTACAAGCCCTGCCACAGTCTCTGAGTTCATCTAGGTGTCTGTTGTTCCTGTTGTTTCAGAGGACCTTGTGTGTGCGGTGTTTTCTAAACACTCAGAATCTTACAAACTTTCTTCCTTCTCTTCAGCTGGGTTCCCTGTGTCATGAGGAGGAGTTGATGCAGACATCCGATTAACAATGGAATAATCCAAAGATTGGTTATGAGTCTCAGCATCTGCTTTGATACATTGCTGGGTAGAGTCTTTCAAAGGCCCTCTGTGGTAGGCTCCTATCCTGTTACCTGTTTTCTTCTTTGTCCAATGTTTGCCTTCTGAGTGAAGATTGATCATCTTACCCAGGGTCCTCCTTCTTGCTAAGCTTCTTTAGGTGTACAGATTTTAGTATGATTGTCCTATATTATATGTCTAATATCAGCTTATAAGTGAGTATATCCTGTGTGTGTCTTTCTGCTTCTGGGTTACCTCACTCAGATGATCTTTTCTAGATCTCACCATTTGCCTGCAAAGTTCATGATTTCTTAGTTTATAATTGCTGATTAGTGTAGGGAATCTTATGAAAAAAGGGGGAGATAGTAAGACCAGGATAGGACAGGAGTACCACAAGGTGAGTAACAGAATCCAAAAATCTGAGCACAGGGGTCTTTTCTGAGACTGATACTCCAACCAAGGACCATTAACAGAGATAATCTAGAACCTCTGATCAGATGTAGCCCACGGCAGCTCAGTATCCAAGTGGGTTCCTTAGTAAGGAGAACAGGGACTGTTTCTGACATGAACTCAGTGGCTGGCTCTTTGATCACCTCCCCCTGAGGGGGGAGCAGCCTGACCAGGCCACAGAGGAAGACAATGCAGCAGTCCTGATGAGCTCTGGTAGGCTAGGGTCAGATGGAAGGGGAGGAGGACCTCTCCTATCAGTGGACATGGAGAGGGGCATGGGAGGAAATGAGGCAAAGGGTGGGATTGGGAGAAAATGAGGGAGGGGCTACAGCTGGGATACAATGTGAATAAACTGTAATTAATATAAAAATAAAAATTTAATAGAAAACAATGGAATAATCCAAGATCTCTCACTCTATACACTGTCCAGTTGTTTTCAAGTAAGTAACTGTCTGGCCTACCAGACTTGATCTTTAGAAGAGGCCTCAAGAATAAAAGAAAATACTCTTTATTTCAAATATGAGGAGTTGGGATACCTAGAAAAAGAGACAAGTGTCTTAAAATTGGTTCTTCATCTGCACAGTCATGGTAATGATCACTGCTCCATTTTGCAAGAATATTGTAAACTCAAACCTGATAATTTGAAACTAGGAACTACAAATGATATCGAATTGAAGTAATAGGACACCATTACATTGCAGGACGCTTTTTCCTTCCTCTGATCCCTTGTCTCCTGGAATAAAAGACTCATGAGCTCATTAAATTTATATAAATAGCTTATCCACACAGTTAGGCTTTTCTCTGACTAGCTCATAAATTAACCTGTTACACTAATCTACATTTTGCCACGTGGCTGGTTACCTGAGCTCAGCCACCATGCATCCTTCTTCCTCACATCTTGTCAGCTGAATCCTGTGCACCTCTCTCTCTCCCAGAATCCCTTCTGCCTGCCAGAAGTTCTACCTATTTCCTACCTCAGCCATTGGCCATAGGTTTTTGGGTTTTTTTTGTTTGTTTTGTTTTGTTTTTAAATTGGCCGGTGTTGCATTTACAATACACAAGAAATTCCTTCTACAGAGAACATGTGGCATTTGTCTTTCTGAGTTTGGACAACATCACAAAATACAGTTTTTTTTTTCTAGGTCAGTCCAATTGAACGGCAAATTTCATGATTTCATTTTACTTTCTAGCTTAATAGTATTTCATTGTGGCTATGCACATTTTCATTATCTGTTGGGTAACATTTAGGTTGTTTTCACTTCCTGGCTTCTGTGAATAAGGTGACATTGAACACAGCTGAGCAAGTATCTGTGGTGCAGAATGCTGAGTCCTCCAGGCATGCACCAACAAATGGTATAGCTCGATCATATGGTAGACTTAGTTTTATTTTCTTTGAGAATTCTCCAGAGTGGTTATAGTGACATGCAGAGTGACTGCACATGTTTGCCTTCTTACATCAACAGTGAATGAGGACTCCTCTCTCTCCACCACCTTGTCAGATCTTGTTTTCAGGTGTTCGTTGATCTTAATCATTCTAGTTCAAAGTTGTGTTAATTTGCATTTCCCTATCTGCTAAGGATGCTGAATAGTTCTTGAGGTATTTCTCGGTCATTTTGACTGACTCTTTTTCAATTTAGTTCTTTGTACTTTCTTACTTTAGTCTATCAGATTCATAAGTGGCAAAGCGTCTCTCCCATTCTGTGAGATTTTCTTTCTTCCTTCCTTCCTTCCTTCCTTCCTTCCTTCCTTCCTTCCTTCCTTCCTT
>NW_026596064.1:7091335-7115540 GCF_907164565.1 Psammomys obesus
CTTCCTTCCTTCCTTCCTTCCTTCCTTCCTTCCTTCCTTCCTTCCTTTCTTTCTTTCTTTCTTTCTTTCTTTCTTTCTTTCTTTCTTTCTTTCTTTCTTTCATTAGATAGCTTGTTTACCTACACTTGAGATTCCAGCTGTTAATTGCAGACTTTAATTCCTGAGCAGAGGGAGTCAAGTTCAGAAAGTCTTTCTCTTCACTTACATCTTGTAGGGTAGTTTCTGTATATTCTTCTTGCAGTTTCAGTGTTTCAGATTTCATACTGAGGTCTCTGCTGCACTTGAATCTATTTCTTATGCAGTGTGACAAATGTAAGACTAATTTTGTTGTACTGCATGTAGACATCCAGTTTATCCAGAAACAGTTGCTGAAGATTCTGTCTTTTCTCTGGTATTTTTTTTTTTTTGCCTTTAGCAAATATCAGATGGCTATATTGTTGTTAATTATTAATATTTATTATTGATTGATCTTTTAGTTCAACAGTGGTTATTCCTAAACCAGCTGTATACCCAAATCACATACAGAGACTAGGATATATTTAATTAACCTAGAGCACAATGCTGGGTAATAGTTACTCCATCCTAAAATAGTTACTCCATCCTCCAAGCCCACATAGTTACCTCCCATTCAGGTTTCCCACATTATACTTGCTTTAAGTCATATCTTAGGTCTGGTGCATCTCTTCTCATGCTTCCAAGTCCTCTCCTGCTGATCTCTCTTCCCCAACACCTCCCACTTGCTTCCTTCTCCTCCTCTCTGGAACAGGATGTTCCACCCTATTCTCTTCCTTGCTCAGCATTGGCTGGTTGTTTTATTGACAATACAGATAACAAATGGTGGTATGTTTACACAAACTTGAGACAAGTGATACTTAGAATAAACATCACAATGCAATGTCCGGATTGAAAACAGATAGTGGGGTAGAGAAATCAGCATTTGAATGAACAAGGGTAAACTGTATACATTCCACAAGAACATTATACCAAGCCTGTAGTTACTAATACTTGTATTTCTATCTTCTATTTTATTTCATTGATTTAGATGTCTATTTGTGCCAATACTGTCCTGTACTTTCATTGCTATAGCTCTATAATATATCTTCAAGTCTGAAACAGCAATCACTACAGGATTCTTTGTGCTCAGTATATCTACCCACGGTGTTCTCTGTTTCCATATAAATTTTAGGAATTTTTTTCTATTTCTTTGAAAATACATGGTATTTGGGTTGTGATTGTGGAGAAGATATACATTGCCTTTTGTAGGATGGTCATTTTCAAAATATTAATTGTACTGATCCATAAATATGAAACGTTTTTTCATTTTCCAGGGTCTTTCTCAATATCTTTCTTTTGGAAATTAAAGTTTTCATAGTAGAAGTCTGTCACTTCCTTGGTTATGTTTAATCTATGATGTTTTATTGTAGTTGATGCTCTTACAAATGACACGTGTCCTTGACATTTCTCTAAGTTGTTTGTTGATAGTGTGTAGAAAGGCTATTAATTTTTGTAGGTTGAAATTATACCCTGATATTTTGCTGAAACAGTTTTTACTCCTAGAAGTTTTCTGGTGGAATGTTGGGGGTATCTTACGTATATGATTGTATATTTGTATCTGTTTAATCTCCACTTCCCGTCTTATTGAATCAGCTAGTACTCCCAGCACTATAATGAAAAGGACTGGGGATACTTAGAATTTATGTCTTATTCCTGATTTTAATGGAATCGCTTCAAGTTTTTCTCCATTTTGGATAATATTGGTTGCCTTTCTTATGATGAGATATGTTCCCTCCAGCTCTACTCTTTCTAGGACTTCTATCACAAAAGCATTTTGGATTTGGTCAAAGGCTTTTTTTTTATCTCTTAACATAAGCATGGGATTTTTTTATTTAAGACCCTTTATATGATTTATTTATTGATTTATTGATTGAACCAAACCTCCATTTCAGGCATGAATCCAGCTTGACCATGGTGGAAAGTTTTATGCATTTATATGTGCTTATATTTGATTTGTTAGTATTTTATTGATAATTTTTACATCTATGTTCTTCAGTGATATCAGGCTGTCGTGTTTTTATTTTGTTTTGTTTTGTTTTGTTTTTTTAAAGGGGCTTTACCTGGTTTGATATATAGGTTATATTGGCTCAAGGGCAAGCATTGAATATATCCTTTTGTCTCTCTATATTTTCCTTTTTGAAGGATTTAAGAATGGTTGCTTAAAGTTCATCTTTGAAAGTCTGGTAAAATTCTGCTGTTAAGCTATCTGGCCTATTCTTTAGTGTTGGGTGGGGCTTGGGAGAAGAAGAGTAGGATTCAAGAAAGAGAATGAGAAATGGAAAAATGGGGAGGGAATCCAACTGGGGAGGAAGAAAGGAGGTCAATACAAGTAAAGAAAGAAAAAGAAAAATTAATACCAAGGTTGTCTGAGATTGAAGGAATCATTTTTTATAGTTACTAAATTTATACATATTATGTGTATAATTTTATACATAAGTATACACCTATATCTTAAAGGAAGTTAGGCATTTTCTTTAGGTGCTTGACAATGCTATAAGAACAATACACTAACAAAAATCCCAGTGCCAGGCATGAGAACTCTGCATTCATGCAGCTAGTCAGGGGAGTCTAAATGACCTCAAAACAATATACAACTATTGATGTAGCCTTTGGTTGACTTTTATAGGTAGAAGATAAGTGCCTATTGCTAAAGACAATGAGGAAATGAATGATTTTTTTTTTTTTTGGTCTAACCTGAAAGGATCCATCCAGTGGTCTAGCTTCCATGGTATCAAATACTTTCAAAGATGTCAAGGGAGATATGCAGTTAATAGCTCTATACAGCTATAAAACCTATGAACCACAACAACAACCAGCTTGGCAAGATATCTGTACAGGTTCCACTAAGTGGCACGCTGATGTTGGTATTTACAAACAGCTATCTAATCGCATACAAAACTCTCTCTCGAGGAGGGAAATCATGTCTGACAATGGAAATATAGCCAAATTCCTAGGGTCAGTGAGATCATGGACCTCAGAGAAGAACCTACTACCATCACTTTGAAAGAGCATCATAAATTCTTACTACATTAAAAAGCTTATTCTTATAGTCATAGATAAGTATAGCTACAACCCCTCATCAAAGAAGTCTCTTCACAACAAATGAAGTCTCTTCACAACAAATGGAGACCATCACAAATAAATAAATAAATAAATAAATAAATAAATAAATAAATAAATAAATAACTGCACCCGATGCAGGGATCAATGGATCATAAGGAGAGCAATCCCAATTAATATAAACACATCTCAGCTCCTGCATCTATGGGCCAGGGATCACCATGAAAGAGGGTGTGGAAAGATTGTAAGAGTCAGAATACTGGTAAGTCTGGAGTGAAACAAGCTCTCCTAGAAATGTCTGTAATTAACAAGACAAAAACGATTAATATGATAACATGGAAGGGGGACACTGCACTTGGTCGAAGTCCTAGACAAGTAACTACAGGCAAGCAATGGCTGGTGAAACAGTGAGAAATAGTCTTTCCCAGGGATCAGCCTCTTTCTTTATTATCTAAACAACAAAAAAAAATGAGTGTAGCAAGTTGCAGTCATATACTCGTGTGTGTTTTTGTGTATGTGTGTGTGTGAGAGAGAGAGAGAGAGAATGAATGAATTAACAAAGAAAAAGGGGTTACCAGTTTGAAAATAGGGAGACATGGGATAAAAGGTACCTAGGAGAAGCTAGAAGGCAGAAAAAGAAGGGGAAAGTAGAAAAGTAATGTAATTATACTTTTCAATCAAAAATCTTTTTCAAAGTTTCTTTTTTTAAGAATATTGTATCACGAGTTAGAGACAAAGTAAGGATGAAGAGGATACAGGAGTGGTCAAAGAAAGGAAAAAGAAGAGTTGTGATTGTTGATTTTTGTCAACTTGACACTAACTCAGCTTGACAAACCCAAAGACGGAATCTCAATTGAGAAAATATCTCCATCATGCTTGTAGGGAAGTGTGAGGCACTTTCTTAATTAATAATTTATGTAGATCACCAGATTCAGAGTCCAGGGTGCTAACCAGTACACCATGGAACCACACTTTAAACTGTGTAGTGAAGAATGGCCTTGAACTCATGAACCCCCTGCCTCTGTCTCCTTCAGCAAATCCTAGTGGTGTGTGTCACCACAACCAGGAGGGGCTTTCTGACATGAACTCAGTGGCATACTCTCTGATCACTGCCCCATGGGAGATGCAGCCTTATCAGGCCATAGAGGAAGACAATGCAACCAGTCCAGATGAGACCTGATAGTCAAATAGAAAAAGAGGAGAATCTCCTCTATCAGTGGACTAGGGGAGGGGCATAGAAGGAGGAGAGTGGGATTGGGAGGAGGTGAGGGAGGGGGCCACAGCTGGGATACAAATTAAATAAATTGTAATAAATGATAATAAAAAAATGATGTGGAAAGGCCCAATCCACTGTGGATCGTGCCAACCCTGTGCAATTAGTCCTGTCTTGTATAAATCATGATCTGAGTGAGCCATGGAAATTAAGCCCCTAAGCAATGTTACTCCATAGATGCTGCTTCAGTTCCTGCCTCCAGTTTCCTGCTCTGAGTTCCTGCCCTGGCTTCTCTCCATGATCACCTTAAGCTGGAAGCTGAAATAAACACTTTCCCTCTCAAGAGGCTTTTAGCCAGTGTTTCAATAGAACCAAAGAAAGGAAACTGTGAGAAGATAAAATTATGTAATTGCATTTTAATTTAAAAAATATTAATTTAAAAACTAGTGCATCACCAAAAGATCAAACCATCATTTAAATCACAAAAGATGTCTAAGTTTTGATATGCCAAAAGGTTATTATTAAGTTGTTGTTAACTTAATGCCTCCGCTGTAAGCAACTGACTTTCCAGATTGCCTTTTTTATTTTCAGATATGCACACGTGTTAATTTGTGTATATTTGTGTGTGCATAAGTGTACACACGTTTGTGTGTGCTCGTATGTATGTGAGTCTTCACATATGTACGTATGTGTGTGCAAATGTAGGTATACGCACATTGTGCATGTGTGTCTGTGTGTGCGTGTACGTTCATGCATGAGCGTGTGTGTATGTATACATTCTGAGTGTGTATGTGTGTGCATACATGTATACATGTTGTGCACATATGTGTATATGCATATGTGTATAATACACACACGTGTGTGTGTGTGTGTGTATATATATGTATGTGCGTTTGTGTGTGGACGTGTGTGTTTTTAAGTGTGTGTGAGAGAGAGAGAGAAAAACTGACTTCTGACATCCCCAGAATGCCTGTAACCTTAAACTTGAATTAGGTAATAAAATTGTGTAGTTCATGTAACTATAACTAGTAAGCACAGACTTATGGAGAAAGGATGGAGGTATCAGATGGCAAGTGCATTCCATTAGAGTCAGCAAAGAGTGAGGCTGTAAAAACAGTCCCAAAATAAGGCCACTAAGGCAACCGAAGCTCCATCTCTATAAAAATAAAGGTGAAAGCAAATATTCTTTGGTTAAATATAGCCTCTGTTGGGAAAGCCCCTATTACAGTAGCCCCAGAGGCTCAATGTGCCCAGACATGAAGTACATAAAAGATCGTTATACAGACAGAGCAGGTTGATTTATTTATTTAATAGCATTTAAATACATATTTATTTATGGAAGAAAAGAGATGAATTTGATAAATAGCAAAGAGGAGATATATAGGAGTGTTTGTAGGGATAAAAAGAAAGAAGAGAAATGATGCATATATTATGATCTTAAAAACTAAAAAAATAATAAATTTTGAACATTAGCACAAAGTGATTAGGAACTGAGAAGTCGTGTGGTGCTGCAGAGACAGAAATTGGTCCCTGGGCTTTGGGCATCAGGTTGAAGTTGAAATGGAGATTCTGACCTTTAATAGAGGATTCCATGGAAACATGAGGAGTCTTGTCCCACTTCAGAATCCCTTTCTTATATGGATGATTTATACAATGAAATAGAAGCTGGACAAGGTGGATGTCAGATAAAAAACACACAGTAGAGCTATTTCGATATGAATGATCTTGAATCTTTTTCATACCCCTAAAATTGGGATGATGATGAAAATGTTAGATAAAAAGGGTAAAGATGTTATCAAAATACCTTACACTACAAATAAGCATGAAAATATTAGGAAGATTTGTGTTTTCACTTAGTGAATAGAAAGCTGCAAGACAATCCCTCTACAGAACCATGAAGTATATGTTTAACTATACTTATATAATATAAATAACAATTTTTAATAGATTAGAAGTGTCACTAGACAAGCGGTGTTAATTTTAAAATCATTGTTTGTCCTAGAAAAAAAGTGCACAGAAGTCTTTTCCCCCTGGGTATGCATTTAAGGAAGAGTATTATATTTATAGGCTAGCCTTCAATGAAGAAGTTAAGAAACTGTTGAAATTATGACCAAAAATAAATAAATGTGTAGCCTGATGAAGAGTGAGGAATTTCTGAAATCGGTAGATGTAAGTAATACACACAATTATTCTGGAGCTATATGAGATGCAAAAATAAACACAGGCAAAGACTGAATTCAAAAGAGAAAGCAATTCATATATATTAAGCTAAATCAAGAAAAAAGTATCAAACTGAAATAGAGAAAGCATGTTAAAAAATCTCAAATTGTCCACAAAGTATTGAATCTAGCATACATAAGGTCAAAGTAAAAAGTAAAGAAAATATGCAAGAAGATAGTAGAAAAAATTTTCTACTAATACCTCCATATTAGTTAGGGAGGACTCAGAGATTCTCAAAACAAACAAACAGACAAACAAACAGCCGTTGCTCCTTGTTTCCAACCAGAACTATTCAGTACAATGCTATTCCTGAAGACACCTTGTCTTGATTATATGACAAATGGAATTCAAGCTGGAACTGAACTAGAAACTCTCTCCCTGTTAACTGGCACCCATAGTGTTTGAGGATGCTATGCAGACTCCTGAGGAAGAAAAATCACCAGCAAGCTTACCTAGCTGTGGATACTACATGCTGCAGTATTGACCTTCCAGGCAAGATATGTTAACTGATACAATAGTGGTATGATGATTACAGGGTAACCAACCATGCTCTGCTTGGCCTAGTATGGTAAACCTAGTCAAAGGCCCATTTCTAGGCATATCACAGGCCCTAGCTAGGAATCTACAGTAGTTTTTTTATTAAACAGCATGCTAGCCAAATGCCTTCTAAATATTTATGCATGTTTCCGATAGGCTAGCATTGCTCTCAGTCTTGATCAGAGAAGCATCATTTTGCAGTGGGCAATGGGTATCTAGAGACTCATAAGTGAGTCAATGTTTTGAGACTGAGTCACAGTTGAGTGCTAAGCTGCAGGAGGAATATCTACATCATACCTTCCGATATCTAGGGAACATTGCAGAAGAGGGAGCAGAAATAATGTAAGATTTAGAAGGTAAGAAAGCGTACTGTGAAGCAGGTTCCGTCGATATAATAAGGCCACTGCAATAGTTCACAGTTGCTGTGGTGACTACACAAGAACGGCTTTAGACTGGGCCCATCAAAGCTCCATCATGGAAGTGGAAGCGGCTGAAAGTTAATAATTTGTCAGGGAGCTAGGGACATTTTCCTCAGATGTATAGTCACAGGCAAGTTACAGAAAAGCCGGCAAATTGCCCCTTATCCATACTCAGACAAGCACCTGTAGTTAAGCTCAGTGGGTCAGAATAAAAATAAATGCAGGAGAAGGAGAACTTGCAAATAAGGGAGCTCAGTAAAGGGAGAGGGACAAGAAAGAGTAATGAGGTGAATGTGATCAAAATGCAATGCACAGAACTATGAATCTCTCCAATAACAAGCGTAAACTGGAGCCCACGAAAACTCCAAGAACACTGAAATTACTACAACCAAGTTATCACAGGCAAATGACAACAGTGTTCCTGTCCTATATCACACAGACCGGAAGACAGAGAGAATTAACCTGAAAATACTGGAGGACTAAAATCCCTAAGCTACTTAGACTAAAGCAAAGCAGTCCTATTATGAAATGTAAGTCTAAATGGACATGCCATAAGCCCATTGGAAATCATGGTAAATGTTGTTACAAATGTAAACCGCTAAACATTCTATGCATCACTACAAACTATGTGAGCAAAAAGCTTAATTGCAAGGGACTGGAGACATGGGTCAGTGGTGAAGGGTACGTGCTGCTCTTGCAGAAAAACCAGATTTGATTTGGTTCCCAACACCCACAATCACCTGTAACTCCAGCTCCTGAGGTGCCTGTGCTCTCTTCTGGCCTATATTGGCACCCACATTCATGGATGCATGCACACACACACACACACACACACACACACACACGCACTCACACAAGTGCACACATGTATACACACATACACACAGTAAATAAAATGAAGTGTTTTTAAAAAATGATATAATGTGAGGCCAAAAAAATGTGTAATTAAAATGACATCTAACAGGATCTCAAGGGCAGGCTGTTTGACACCTCCCCCCAGGGGAGGAGCAGTCTGTTAGGCCACAGAGGAGGACTTTGCAGCCAGCCCTGAAGATACCTGATAAAACAGGGACAGATGAAATGGGAGGAGGTCCTCCCCTATCAGGGGACTTGGAAAGGGGCAGGGAGGAGACCAGGGAGGGAGTGTGGGGTTGGGGAGGGAATGAGGGAGCGGGATACAGCTGGGACACGGAGTTAAGAAAATGTAACTAAAAAGAAAAAATAAAATAAAAAAAAAAATGTATAACATTACTGTGAAGGGTACATGAGGGATAACGAATGTATGCTATGGAAAAACTGTTAGAACACACGTGGACGAAATAGCTATGGTTTGAGGGAAGCTTCTGAGAGGTAATGAAGGAGAATATGAGTTGAGAGGTGACTCAGTGGTTAGGAGCACTCGTTGCTCTTACAGAGAGAGCCTGAGTTTGTTTCTCATCCATTGTCAGGCAGCTTTCCTTCTGCATGTACCACCAGCTCCAGGGGATCCAACACCCTCTTCCGGACTCTATAGGCATCTGAATCTATAGGCATAAAGCCATGCAAAATGGACACAAAATTAAAATGAAGTGAATCGTTAAAAAAAAGAAAGTAAGATGGGTATAAATAAAGATGCAAAGCAAGGCAGAATGGAAGCAAAAGGAACATAAAACAGATGAAATAAAAGGAATCCAGTATTCTACAGAATGGTTACAAAGCCAAGTCTGCTATAGCACCATTAATGACTAATAGCTAAAATGGAGTGCTTGAGCAGTTATTGTCAGATTGGGAAACAAACATGAATCAATTCTGCAATTCATATAGGAAATTTTTCTAAATATTTCATAAATTAATTGAAATAAATAGGATAGGAAGTTGTAACATGCTGCTGCTGCTGATGATAATAAAAATAATGATAGTAATAATAATAAAGGTGAGGCAGTTAGCCACTACAGTTCTTACCTCACAAGAATGAGGTTCTGAACTTGAACCCAAGAATTCATGGCAGGTGCACTTATAATCTGAGCATTGGGGAGGTAAAGACAGAGACGTGCTCAAGGCCAATGTGAGAGACTCCATATGATGGAAATAGATTGCATTTCTGCATATATACTGCTAACACACATACTCATACATTCACACACACACAGCCATAATGAACAAAGTAACTTCAGACACATTGAATTTCAAAAGAGTGAAATTTTCTCAGCAATATAAAAGATGTTTCTAACAATAAAATAAAATGTGCCAGATCTTTTAAAACACTTAAAAATGTATAAATCAAAGCAAACAGAACTGAAAAATAGAGTTTATATATACATCATCAGCTCTTTTTTCCCCAGTAATTGCAGGAATTAAGTAAAAAAAAAAACTCATTAAAATATAGATTAGATGAAAGGGGAGGAGGTCCCCCCCATCAGTGGACTAGGAAAGGGGCACGGTGGAGATGAGGGAGGGAGGGAGGGACTGTGAGGGAATGAGGGATTGGGACACGGCTGGGATACAGAGTTAATAAAATGTAACTGATAAGAAAAAAATAAAATTCAAAAAAACTTAAAATATATATATATATAGATTAGACCATTACTGGTCAAATACATTAAAATTTGTATAACTCTTCATTTAATAATAATGAGCAAACTGTGTGTAAAATCTGCAGGAACTATGACAAAACATAGTATTGTTAGCCATAAAAATTTTAAAATAATATAAAATAGTTCCTGTTATTTCTGACATGAACTCAACGACTGGCTCCTTTACCTCTCCCCCCGCCCCCGAGGGAGGAACAGTTTTACTAGGCCACAGAGAAGGACATGGCAGCCAGTCCTGAAGATACCTGATAAGCTAAGGTCAGATGGAAGGGGAGGAGGACCTCCCCTAGCAGTGCATTTGGAAAGGGACAGGGAGGAGATGAAAAAAGGCAGGTGGGATTGGGAGGGAATGAAGGAGGGGGCTATGGCTGGGATACAAAGTAAATAATCTGTGATTAATATAAAAAAATAAAAATTAATAATAAAAATTAATAAAAAATAAAATATGCTTACTGAAAACAAAACTAGCTAGAAATTAATAATAAAATAATAAACAATAAAATTATCACCAACTTTGAATAAGCAAATGAGATATTTAAATAACCAATAGTTTTTAAATCAGATTTATTTCAAACTACATAACAGCTTTAAATTATATCAAAAGATATGAAATACTAAAGTGATGGTGTTTTAAAGAGATTTGTAATGCTTAGATTAAGATATGAAGAAACATAATCAGATCTTTCATCTCCAACATTAAGAAAGTTAAAAACAATATACAAATTAAATCTATATAGAAAAAGGAAGTAATTACATAAAGCAGATATCAGCTACTTAAATTATGAAATAGTAGAAAAAAGTAGTGACACCTGAGATTAAAAATACAAATAAATAAAATGGACACACTTCCAGATTGAATGATCAAGACAAAATAATGCATAAAGTAATGTTAAATTTAAGAAGAAAATGGTGACATTAAAATAGTATTGCAGATAGCAAAAGAAAAAGGAGAAATTGTCTGAATAACATTAATGTAATGTTTAATGAAATTGATAGATACCAATGACCAAACTGAGAGTTTCAAAGGAAACAATATATAGCTGGTTACCTTAAATTAAAGAATTTGAAAAGTTTAGTAAAATTTTCCCTCAAAGAAACAAATGGTTTGAATGGAATTTCTACTGGATTTCATGATTATTTACTTCTGGATTTTTCAGATATTTAAAAAATAATCAAATACCCTTAAGCTTTTAAAAATGAAGATGAGGTTGTAACTTTCTCCAATCATTGCACGACATTTAAATCAAATTTTGAAATACCTAATTAAAATTTAATGAACCTTCCCATGTCCCTTGTGGATAAAAATTGCTTAAAGTGTTTTAATAACCAGGCATGAACAATGAGCACAAGGAAAGTGAGACTAGATCATGATCAAATGGAGCTTGTCTCTGGAAGCAAAGGTAGAATTCACCGTGGAAATTACAAAGAGAGGCATCTCAGGAATGAAGGAAAAAAGAAAGTGAGAAACACTTAACAACACGGATAAATCTCTAAAAACATTACTATTATTCTAAATGAAATGAACCAGACAATGGAAGCCCAAGTCGTTTGTGTTATTTCTATAGTCTCTGGAAAAAGTAAGCTGTCAGGGCAGCAATCAAATCAGTGGGGTCCAACAGTGGAGGTGCAGGTAGAGGTTGCCTTAAAAGGGTATATAAACTATACATATGTCGACGAACCTCACTTGACCAAACAGGATGAGTCTGTGATGAAAAGCATGAGGATGGCAACTGTAGCCCTGCAGGTCTTTGCAGAGGATCCTTCCTAGGGATCAGCAATGGGCGGGGTGGGGGCTAGTTAGAGAGGTGCGTCTTTACCTCTTTCTCCATGCTTCCTCTTTCTAGTTGGACTTCACCAAAGGAAAAAAAATTGGGCAGGAAAACTAACCAGAAAGTAAGATGGAGTCTGTAGGTTTTCTTTCTTGTGATTGCTCTCCATTGGCTTTGTCATTTTTGTTTGTTTGTTTGTTTTCAAATGGTATTTTGTTTTGCTTTTGTATCCCTGGAGATAAAATGCAAGGCTTTATAAACACTATCCACGTGATCTACCTTGACCTACTTTTATATTTTAACAGAAATTTTGCTTTTAATTAGGGTTATATTATTTATACAAAGTAATTACATTTGTTGTGAAATTATACAAATGTCATTATGCATTAATATAATTATGCATGAATATAACATACTCTGATCTCTCCATTTTCTTTTGTATCTCCCTTCCCTCTCACTGATCAACCCCTACACCTTCCTTAATATCTCCCTTTCTACTATCATGTAATATTTCTGTATTCCACATATATGAAAGGAAATAGGCAATGGATTAAGTGGCTTATTTCACTTAATACTGTTGTTTCCAGTCCCACTATTTTTCTGCAACAATATAACCTAATTCTTCCTTATCTACTACTCAGTGCAACAACATGGGGTATACATACCACATTGTATTTATCCATCACTTATTGCTTTTATAAATTCTGTATTATAAACATCACAGCATTTAATATGCTTTTGTGAATTATTTTTGATTTTAAAAAAGGTCACAGGCAACTGTTCCTACCTGCATTCTTTTGTTTTGTGGTCCTCATAACCAATAACAGTCCTTTAGCCTTCAGGATGAGGGGTGCTTGCCTTTTACTGGGTCACCTCTTGACAGTCTCTCCTAGTATGTGCAAACTGCGCAAATGACATTTTTCATCATTTGCTCGGTTTGAACGTGCCTTCTCTTTACTACCAGAATCCCAACTGATAAAAACAACAATGCCCGATCCTTAGTCCATCACATTCAAGCTGTGAGGACTTGGGCTATGCTTTTAAATGATGTTCAGTGTTTTTTGTTTGTTTGTTTGTTTGTTATCTGTTACTTGTGAATAATACCTCCTAATTAAGGTTGCTATTTGAATGAAATAAAGATCCAGTAGGTGAAAAGTTTTCATTAATATTTTCTCTTTCTTGTCTGAATTAACTCCCACCTGTTGTGGGGTGCCCAATCTCTTCATCTTTATGTATCTTTGCATATTCCCATTCCCTTCTCTTTTGTAAGATAATGTAAAATGTACAAGAAAGTCCCCTAAAGTTGCAATGTACAGAAGCCTGAACAAATGACTTAAATGTACCATGACTGTGTTCCTGGAATAAACTGTTACTATTTTTTTTTTTTTTCTGCTGAAGAACAGTTAAGTCAAACTTTTGAATTAGGTCAACAAAATCCACAAATAGGCTGGAATCTTTGGACTGTGTAACAGGGACAGATCTGGAATAAATCAGCTGTAGATATCACTTGTTAGAATGCCAAAGAGGATGGGACATTAGAGTTCTAGGTTGTGGCAGCGAAATGGTGCATCCATTAATGCTATGGTGAGACTTTTGCATCATGTGGATTCAAGGTTAGTATAACTGTTTTATGGTGGTAATGTCTAAACAAGGTTCCACCGTTAGGTTGTATTTTTATCTTGACTTGTGAACCACTGCTGCCAACTGCTCAGATTTCAGGCTTGTTGAGACATATGTTATCCCTGGAAGCCCTTCATAAAAACTAAGCATTTTACTGTCCCACCAGTTCAGTGTATTCTGGTTGGTTCACCCGTGAAACTCCAAATTAACCATGCGATGTTTCCTATGCTAGTGAGTAGTATTTTAAATGGCTTGTAAGCAAAACCAAAAAGAACAATTTTATTTCTATTTGTGCAAAAATATAATCTGATTTAGATTCTCTCTGGCAAGCTTTTAAAATAGACATAATGCAATCATGGGCAAAGAAGTAGATGCGGAAATAAGATCTGAATTTGTAGCCTAGCTCAGGCAGTGCCCTTAGCCGTGTTCCTCACTAAGTCAGTGGTTTTTTTCTACCTTCAGTTACTGTATCGGATAAATAAAGATCCACAGTGAATCAAGCAAACCGATGATGATCTAATAACACAGAACAAACATATAAAATCAATCATTTTTAAAATAATGTGCATATGCAGAAAAAAATGTGATTTTCAGGAGATGAAGATGAAGGAAATATTTAGACAGAACAGGAAATATTTTGGCTGAAGTGAAATTAAAACACAAGATAACAGGAGCAAGATAAGGGTGCCTATAACCTCTTCATTTATAGCCACCTGTCACACACAGTGCAATATTTATAGGTTTGTTAGTAATAAGCTTCCTAGTATAACCATGTCAATTAAAATGTGTCTGTCAGTTTCACTGACACAGCACAGGGCACCTGAGGCTCAAACTCCTCATCATTTCTGTAGATGATCATGTAATGTAAGGGTCTCACATTGCACCAATAAATCAGTTTGTATCTGATTACAATTTTTTTTAAATCTTACCGTGAAATATTCTGGTGACTTTCACAAGTTTTTATGCATTTAATTTTCCAAATACAATTTTTAATACTCAAAGAGTGATGCATCTAAAGCTGAATAAAAAGCTAAGCGTGTACTTAAGTTTTCCAGATTTAAGCTACTGCTGCTACCCAACTGCCACAATCAAAGCAATAGATAGAACAAATGTGGAAAGGAGAAGGAAGAAATGGTGAGAGGGAGAAAGGGGGAAGTGAGAGTGAAGGGGAGAGATTGAGAAAAGGGGAGGGACCAAGGTTGAGGGCAGCAAGGAGAAAAAGAGAGAGAGAGAGAGAGAAGAGAGAGAGAATGTGTGTTGGTGAAATGTTCCATGGAAAATCTGTAGAACTGATGTAAGAGAAAGCAACGACAGGGGCTGGAGTAAGTGGAGTAGAGCTGAGACTATAAAAACACGGAAAGAAACTCACATCAGGGCTAAGTTTGGGATAAGCTGCAGACAGAACTCTGAAGTTAGGAGCTCTGACTTCTCACAAGGTAAGCTAAGTTTGAAAACTGATAAAGATCTCGGGTCTAGGTTTTACTTAACTGTTGCACTGATTTTCCATCCTTCTTAACTATTTCATGTATGCCTTGATTTTGCTAAAGTTAGAAGTGGCTTTCAATAAATTTTCCTCTTAGCATGAGTAGTGGAAAATCTAGAATATTTTATAAAACAAATTAGATGGAAATAATTGTTAGGCACTCCATATTTATTATATTGATTTGTGGCTTGTTTGGTTTTTTTTTCTTCAAAACCAACAAAAAAAGAACTCAGGAGAAATGTTCATGCTTTTATTTCTCTTTCACCACAAATGTTCAGTATCAAGAAATGTGTTAAAGTACAAATGTTCAATTTTAAATAAATTGAGATAGATGAGGTTTTCCTTTCACATATTTTTCTAGCAAAATTAGAGCTTAAGAATAAGCCTAAAGAAATAAAATTCTATATTTGTAAATCCTAAGGCACTCTATTTACCTTATTATAAAAATTAAACGTAAGAGCAAGGAAGAGTAGATTTATGTAATGTTTATTATTCAGTGTCTGAAATGTTCTGGCTACTTAGTGATGAAAGTGTTAAGAATTTAATATATATTTCTGTGCTGTCTTTGAGAGCAAATTAAAAACTGCCCTTCAGGTTTTGATCATTAAAGTAAAATATAAGGATATATTCAATAAATTGAGCTCTAACAGTATAAAGTACTCTTGCCCTGAATTGTATGGGTAGATTAGGTACATGTAGAGAGAAACTTATCCTATTTTAGATATGTGAATTACTACATTCCCAGTCCATATGTATTGAAATAGATTATGGCAATTTAAATGTCCAAATGGTTGCTGAATTAACAGAATCATCTATGACATCCTACCTCTGAATCAACAGTGCATTTTGTACTTTCTCTTTACTTTGGAACAACTTTTCAAACTCTTTAGGAACTTTCTCCAGGGAGAGTCACTGCAGAGAGTTCAAGTCTCTCCTGTAATTTAGTTGCTCTCTGGCTTCATTCAAGCAGTTAAAGGATTTAAGGTTGGCATTTGTTTTTTTTTCCTTTTCATTTCACACAGTTTTAAAAGATTCTCATAAAATGAACCATGAGCAGAAGAGAAAAAGATAACATTGTGTGACTAAGTATAGGAACCTGTGGGACGTCATTTGTTTATATTTCTTATTCAAAGATTCCCAATGGATTTTTTTGATATTTGTTTAATCAACTCGGATCAGGTCAGTTTGTCTGAAAAGAAAATAAATCAGAAGTATTGTTCTAGTTCTGTCCCATCTTTCTATGCACTTCAGGCAAGCCTTAAGCATAAACCAGGACTTGGCAATATTTTGTTATTGAAGGCATAAATAAATATAAGTGGCAGGAAAGTGCAATGACAGAATGACCTGGAGGCACCTTTACCAGTCACTTTGCCCACATTAGAGAAGAAAAGTCAGTACCAAAAAAATCTTGAGGCTAATCTTCAGATGTGATCTAATTTGACTTCTGTCAAGATTTCACCTACGGTGTTTTTACGCTCTAGTAAAGTCTTACTTGGGTTTGTTTGTGCCGCCAAAGGAACAGAAGCTTTAGATTCTGGAAGCTGGTCTTCTAACCCCAGTCCCAGCCAAAAACCAACTGAAACATTCAGAATCCCTGGGGCTTTTCATTGTAAAACAGAAGTCTCTAGAGATGCCACCAGGGAGTAAAAATCCTCTCCTAACCCGGGCAGCTCTGAAAGGAGAATACGCTGAAGCTGGACAGTGGCTTCAGTGTAAGTCAATTTTCAGTTTGTAACCATCCTCTCCACCCACCCCCCCCCAACTCCCACTCCCACTCCCCCCCCCCCCCCCCCCCCCCCCCCCCCCCCCCCCCCCCCCCCCCCCCCCCCCCCCCCCGCCGCCACCAACTTCTCCAGATAAATCCAGGGTTTCACTCCGGAGCAGTGATCAGCATTGCTTGGCAACAGATGCTCACTGCTTTGCCTTGCTTGAGCTGAGCTTTGCTCAATATAGCCTTGTCTTCCCTCCATTCATCCCCCTCAGCCCGTGCCTTAGAACCAAGCCTTAGAATCCCTTCCCTCCACAACAGCGCTCTGCCATCCCTTCCCTGCTCTGCTCACACAGGCATTTTCCTTCCTTTCTTTGACCAACTTCATTTCATTCTCCCCAAACCTTACTTTCCATGCGATTGATTGCCAAATTCAAGGATGTCTAACGTTGCTCTCTCCTTTTCTAAAATCCCATATTCCCATGGAACTCAAGGTCCTAACCACATGAAAACTATACTTTAAAAAGCCTATAATTATTAAAATTCACTTTGTTTAATGCGCTTAAAGCTTGAAAGGTAATTATGCTCTGCGTACCAATGAGGCTTCTTCCCTTTGTTTTCTACCTGGAAGAACCGGACATCTAGAACTGAATTCTAATATTTTCATGGGAATAGTACAACTAAAGCAGTAATAGTGTGCCAGGTGTTACCCTGACTGCTACTTGGAAACAGTGGTTCTGATCTCACCGTTCCTTTTATATTTAATATATTTTTAATTAAAATACAATCACATCATTTCCTACCTTTCTTTTCTTACTCCCAAACACTCCCATACATCGCCAGCCTCTCTCTTAAATTGATGGAGTGTGTGTGTGTGTGTGTGTGTGTGTGTGTGTGTGTTTGTGTTTCTAGATTTTAGGGGCTAATTTTGTTCCTTAAATTTCAAGTCCAAAGATTATAGTTTTCATAAAACTATGTCATAATAAATATTTTTAAAACTTACCACATTTTAAAGGATGGTAAAAATATCACTTGTTGAGAAATTGCTATTGCTAGTGAGTTCATATACAGTTTTTCTTATTTCACAACAAATCTGCAGATTTACTGAGTTTCTGCCCCTTTCCCAAATGAAAATACCAAAAGAACAAGACTAAGTAACCTGCCCTGGTGGAGTTGAGATGCCACGCTGTGTAAGCTGAGCACTTGCTCATTTCCCTCCACGCTTTGTTCTAGTAGGAGGCACAATATGAACACTAGGAATTGGGAGGTCATGGTCCTGTGGAAACTCAGCTTATTTCAGTGCATCAACTTCAAACAAAGGAATCATAATACATTCCACACTGATCTATCATGACTTCTGTAAGTACAAATAATGCAACAATGTTTTGAAATTATAAGTCTTTTAAATTAATTAATTATGCCATGTAAAAGTTCTTTAAAGGTTAACCAAATATTGCAGAAAGAATCTGCTTTTGCAAGAAGAAATCTACGAGTAGCTCAAGTAGGCAACTTGGGATGGGCACTGGTTTTCCATTTCTAAAACTCTCATTCCTTGTACACAAAAGATGATTAATGAATTCATCTTGTTAAGTAATTATTCCTTTTGTTTACATTTTAATTTTTTTTCATTGATTATATTGTTTAATTTTATGTCACTTTAATATAAGATTAATATTAAATGTTATATATATAGAAGAGAGAATAAAGAATGGATTAGTAATAGTCTACTCTGTCCTGAAGATTATATGTCCAATATTTAACTCCACTTATCTAACTTGACCCTCTAAAGACCTTTTTATGCTATATTTCTGATGCATCAAACCTGCACATTAATGTACAACTCTGTCAGCTTTTGCCTTATCCACAGTGTCAAAGGTTCTATTTTGTCCTCTTGAGGAATATCAGAAATAAACAACTAATTTCCTTAGAAGAACCATCTACAGTCACAGACTATGAAGGATTTTTTTTCTGGTTGTAGGAAGCATTGTTTTACACGACTCTTTATTTGTGCAGAAGTCTGATTGTGAGTTCACATTTAATAGGATGTCTGAAGCTAGCTAGATGAGTGAGTATTTGTGCTGTGTTGTGCATCACTTCCACAGAGATGAGAAAGTAGAATAGTAATGAATGTGACTGGATTCTATCATGAATTTAATCAAACTTCATTGTTAGTGTAAAAAAGCTGTCTGTCTTTTCTCTTACCTAGTTTAGAATATTGATATGAGTTAACTTCCATATCATTCAAACTTTGGTTATTAATATCTACCATGCATTCATGCTTAACTACAAAGTAAGACTCCTTTATTAAATATACAATGTTGACTGCCAGGCAGTTTCCAAGATGCAACCATGGACTGGTAAATACGAGACAGGCCCCGCTGTTGAGGAGCTTATAAACACATCTAAAGTTTGTAAACAGATTTAAATTTGTATTGGTGGTGTTAACGCAACCATTCTTTAAAGTTGCAATTTAAGCTTCAGCCTTCTTTATTTTTAAAGACTATTATTGAGAATTTTCTTCAATTCCAGAGGCATTTATTTATTTATTGGATCAGAAGCATTTATTTAGTTATTTATTTCAATTTATTGATTGTATAGCTCAACTGTCGCCCCCTCCCTCAACTCCTCCCAGTCCTACAATTTCTCCCCCTTTCTCCCTATCCCTTTCCCCTAGTCCACTGAAAGAGGGAGTTCTCTTCCCCTACAATCTGACCCTAACTTATCAAGTCTCATCAGGACTGTCTGCATCCACTTCCTCTGTGACCTAGTAAGGCCACAACTCCAGGAGCAAGTGATCAAAGAGCAGGCAACAGAGTTCATGACAGAGGCAGACCCTGCTCCCCTTACTCAGGAACCCATATGGAAACTTAGCTGCCTATGGGCTACATTTGAGTAGGGGTTCTAGGTCTTGTCCATGCATGGTCCTTGGTTGGTGCATCAGTCTCTTCAGGATCCCCGGGGCCCAGATTTTTGAGCCTTGTTGCAAGCTTTATTGTTGTGAAGGTAGAAACCAACCATAGCTGAAAGTGGTATCAAAGAAAATCAGTTGATATAGATTTAACAAACTACCATTCTTCCCAACTGCACAACTCAAGGAACGCCATTTTAAAATGCTTCCATGAAGACCTCCCCTTAGTCGAAATTTGTTTTGGAGATAGAAAACTCGGACTATTATACAACTAGAGTATACTTGAAAGAGCATGAAACTGTTTGAAGATGGAGGCTTTAGAAAAGTCTCTCCTGCCAACTGCAATTGAGAGTGAGGGAGACTACACCCCAGTATTTTTATTTTCAAGTAACCAGTCCATTATTCATTTGATTTGAACTTATTCGATTTGAACTTTTCAGAACCACATCCATTACATAAAGTAAAACGTGTGTCACCCAACTTGCTAGAAATTAAATTTTCAAGGAGAATTCTAAATTAACCATTCAGGAGCATGGTGGCACCTTGAATGTTCGGTGAGAAGGAGATGGAGAATGCCTGTGCTAGTGAAGGCAGAGAGAGGGGTTCAGCTACTCGGGATTCAGTAGCTTCTCCTTGGTTTTAAATCCTTTGTTTGAGCTTATGAGGAACCTAAACTTATTTCCATTTCTCAAGTATTGAGTGCCACAGTTGCACACAATTAGCTTATTTGTGATGCCAAAACCAAGAAAGAGTGTGCAATCACTGTTTGTTTAATAAAGTAGAGACTCCAAATATTTGAGGCTCAAGGAAAGTGTCTTAACCATGCAGGCTCACCCATCAGAAAAAGTAAGAAGTAACCTTTAAAGCTCCGTTAAGTTTTGGTACTCAAGCTAAGAATCCTTGGATAATGACAAGCTGTGACACATCCAGAGTTGTTAGTACACACTTTGCAGATTATGTCTATGAATGGCTATATTCCACAGATGACTTTTTTTTTTCATTTTCTAGAAGAGCTTGGCTTCAAAGATCTGCCTTCTGTAATCTGTAATCAAGCTTTTCCCATTGTCTTACACTTTACAAAATGTTCCCATTGACCATTTTAGAGTTCCTTTGGTAAGAGTATTACCCAAAATAAATCAAGAAAAAAAATGACAAAATGAGTTGTTTATGGAAAAATTTTAACCATAGATATTATATTAAGTATCATCAAGGACACAAATATTTGGTGCTCTTACATGAAAACCTTAAGCCCATTTTGGGTCTGTTAGTAAACTAATAAAATACTTTTTTAAAACAATGTGCCTTAATAAAATGACTTTATTGAACAGAGGATGAGTCTTGGTCAAGGTCATGAGGCAGTAAGGATCATACAGGAGCTATTAATCATCCATGTCATTGAAAGCTGACCCTGAGGTTTCCCTCACCATCACAGACACAACTGTTTTGTGCTGGTGAATGTATTGCTGGGTTAGTAAGTTTTTCAAATAAAATTTATGAAAAGAACATGTACAATATGGGTAGGGTGGTTATTGATATATATTCAAATGACCCAAATTCTAATAGAAATCCTCTTGTTTACTGCAGTGATTAAGTCCATATTCACTAAGCTTAGGGATTTCTGAGGGGAATTTTAGAGTGAATATTTTACCTTTATAGACTGTCAAAACTTCAAAAGCTAAACAGTTTCAAAAACTTATCATCACTCAGTGGCTTCAGAAGAGCAAGTAAACATCAGAAGTCAGTTAACCAAACTCCATTTCAGTTGATATAGAGAGAGAAATATTTGCCCCCCTCAAACCATATTGTTAGAGCCACGCTGCAGCCTGGTGTCCATGGGTCCAGCATCTGCTCTGACTGCCTTGACTTGTTAACCATTGCTCCTGTTAGACTCGCTTTCAGAGTGAAGAGCTGTTGCCCTCTGGTCTCTCCTGCTCCCGGGTTCTTTTCTACCAGCAAGAAGGCCTGCTTGATAGTGGCATGTAGAGAAGAAAAGGGAAAGAAACAAAAAACTTACTGTGATGTCAGGGTTCTGTTTGGGTGGCATTCACTCACACTTTGTCTGAGGAGCATCTGTATTTCCAGATGAGGAAAACTGTAGCCATCGAGTTGGCAGGCACAACTGGCACACATGGGGTCAGAGCCAGTGCTTGTTGGCAAAGTGCTTAGTCTGGTAAATGCTTTGTACTCTGTCACAGTGGGAAGAGGTTAAGGAAAGGTGCAAATTGAATCAGTTAACAAATCCTGTACCTCTAATTGATTTGTGTGTGTGTGTGTGTGTGTGTGTGTGTGTGTGTGTTTTAATTCATGTTGTTGAAAACGAGGGTGGGTGGACTATGGGTTAAATGTTTCCAATCTAGATGTTAGAAGGAATTAAAATTTTCTAGATGCTGCTATAAAAATAAAAATATTAGTATCATTGTGAATTTTTAATGTTTGGGTCAACTATTCAAAAGCTAACTAACTTATCACAGCTTATCATAAAGTTTCAAACTAAAAAGAAATTTAGTCACTGAAGACTTTATTTCAACATTAGCTTCCAAATACTGATATTTTAAGAACCTTCTTAGTTTGAAATTGGATCAAATCAGACATCACCTCCCTTGGCTTTCCTCTTTGCCACTCTGTTTTAAAGAATGGTTCATTACAACATGAACGTGGTAGACTGACCCCTTATTGCCTTCCTGTGGCTGCTCCTCCCCCACCAACTTTATCATTCCTTTGTTCACTGACTCATAAAATGGAGACACCTCTCTTCATACTCAATTGTATCTCTTAAGAAAAGTTCTGCACTGCTGAACTTCCACATTTCATTATGTTTTTTTGTTTGTTTGTTTGTTTGGTTGGTTGGTTTTTTTTGTTTTTTTTTGTTTTTTTTTTTTTTTTAGTTTGCAATAGTAAGGTTTATTTATTGTAAAACATTTGCAGAGCACTGATGGTATGCCAATATTGTATCTTGCTTTTTTTTTTTTTTTTTTACAGTTGGTAAATGTAATTTGCATGAGCATTATATTACTTTGCAATTTTTAGGTTGGCCTACAGGACACAGCTTGAGTAGTGTAAAAATGGCCATCTGCATGCTGGAGAGTCTTAGAACCCTGTGGCTGTACAATGCAGGGTGTTGGTTGGATTGCTGAGCAGTCTCAGTCTGGGCCTGGGAGCACTTCCTGGAGGGCTGCTCATCTTCAGTCCAGGATGGTAGTCCCAGGGGCAGTAGCACCAGGACAGACTCAGTCAGCTTCATTATGTTTTAAAAGAATGAATAATATGTGTTGTGTCTCCAATGTAGATGACAATACTTCCTCTTCACATTGATCTATGCTCCACTGCTCCAGCCTGGAACTGGAGGGTCCTTGCCAGATATAAGAAATCATCACATGTGGAAAGTCTAAAACACAGCCTAGATATTTCACAGAGTAAAATACTTATCAAGATTAATTAAATAATCGAGTTGTAATACATAACATAAAAAGTGATGGAATATTTAATATAAGTCAATATTATTATAATAAATACCAAATAGGCATACTAAAATGTAGCACATAAAATTTAATGGACCAATTGCTTACAAATAAAATGACTACAAAATCTTAGAAGGTATAGTCTATGCCCCCTATCTGTTTTAGAATTCTTTATTACTCCAAAAAATATAGCTCAGAAGTTACTCAGTTAAAATGAGGAATCTAGGGTGGTCTACACCCACAATACTGTCACTTTAGAGGCTAAAGCAGAATTATGAGTTCAGGTTTACCCTAGGCTTTATGCCTTAAAAGGAAAGAAGCAATGAGTGTTAAGGAGCATAAAGTTGACACCTTCTGTAGCAAGGGGGGGAACTCTCAGCAGAGGAAGCGGGACACCAATAACCCCCCACAAAACCTTTGACCCAAAATGTGTCTTTTTCATAAGACGTGTAGGAGCAAAGATGGAACAGAGATTGTGGGAATGGCAAATCAGTGAATGGCCCAGCTTGAGACCCACCCCATGGGAAATGGCTGATCACTGTTATTATCCATGATATGCTTGCAGACAGGAGCCTAGCATAACTGTCTTCTATGAGGCTTCATCCAACAGCTGATGGAAACAGATGCAGAGACCCAAAGCCAAACAATAAGCCCTGCATAGGAAGTGCTGTTGAAGAGGAGGTGGAAGGATAGAGGAGGCCAGAAGGGTCAAGGACACCCCAGAAAGTCCTACAGAATAATCTCACCTGGGTCCAAGGGGGCTCACAGAGACTGAACCACCAACCAAAGAGCTTTCATAAACTGAACCTAAACCCTTTGCAAATATGCAGCAAATGTGCAGCTTGGTCATCATGTGAGTCCTCTAACAATTGAAGTAGTGGCTGTCTCTGACTATGTTACCTACCACTGGGTCACTTTTCCCTAGCTGGGCTGCCTTGCCACTCCCCAGTGGGAAAAGATGTGCTTAGTCTTACCATGAATAGAGATACCAGGATGGATTGATACCAATTGGGGGCCTCCCCTTCTCTGGGAGGAAGGAGAGGTAGGAAAGAAAGGAGGGGTGTGGGAGTGGGACTTGGAGGAGAGAAAGGAGGGGCTGGGATTGGGGTGTAAAGTGTAGAAAGAAAGAAAGAAAGAAAGAAAGAAAGAAAGAAAGAAAGAAAGAAAGAAAGAAAGAAAGAAAGAA
>NW_026596064.1:7115550-7181850 GCF_907164565.1 Psammomys obesus
GAAAGAAAGAAAGAAAGAAAGAAAGAAAGAAAGAAAGAAAGAAAGAAGAAAAATAGAAAGCAAAAGTTAATGTGTTATTTTTTTTTATGTGCAAACGATTCTACTTTGGTGAATTCATGCAGTCAAGGAACATTCTTTGAGGTTTCCTTCTGCAATTTAGAGAGCACATATGTCCTAAGAGATTTTTTAAACCATGGTCTATATTTATTTACTATCAACAACAGAGAAAAATGAAGCTAAATCTGGTCTGTCCCTTTCCTCCCTATAATTTGCTCTGTTTCTATTTTTGTAGCAATCAAGTTTCAATGATTTAATCAAATGTCTCTTGTTTGGCAGGTGCTAGAGTGCTCACTTATATTAGTGTACAAAGTGCCATATTTAGGAACTCAGTCTGTCGGTTTACTGGCTACAGGCATGGCTTTAAAACACTAAATACATGTATTTAAACTCAGCGTTTATTTTTACAGCTCCCTATCCAAATGATCAGGATGTGGCTATCTGTTAGAGGATACATTAAAACTGTTTTTCTATATACACCCAAGCTCCAAAATACATGTGTCAGATATAATCATCAATACTGCGAACACAATCATCCTGTTACATTTATAAGCCTGTGGGCATGGAAGGAACTTGGTTGGTGAGACGTTTGTAAAAATAGTTAAAGAAAGTCCACATAGAAAGACTTGTAAAACAGGGCAATTTGGCACTTGAAAACTATTTTTAGCATAATAAAAACTAAGGGAGGTAAACATCACAATTGTAATTTACCGCTGATTAAATGGGAGTGTTGCTTTTTAAAGTAGATGTATAAAAATATGAGAATATTTTTAGATACAGCTATACTTTTTAAATATCTTTCTCTGTATAGATGAAAATAAAAGAAAAGTAAGCAAAATCTTCAGGAAAAATATAAACAAGAAAGTGGCTGGTTTTCTGAAGGAAAAACTAATGCAATTTTGGTTGATATTTTAATCAAATGATTAAGAACTGTGTTCTCTCAAGATGTATGATTTCTGTGTTTGGAAATATTATCTCATTTATCATTTTCCAGTACTCACTGAAAACCTCAACTCAGTACCAAGTTGGCAAACAGAAACCCCCAAATTTACTGTTCCTTTGTAGGAAATGGTAGAATACAGACAAGGGACTAGTGACTTGTCTTAGTCATAAGACTCCAAAAGAAAATAATTAATGTCATAATGAACAAGTAGCTTATGCTAAATTATTGTTACATTTGGTAAGACAAACATTGTAAACATGGTGATGATATTTTTCATTTTAAATCTTAAGGAACACACATAATAGAGAAGTGACTCTGTCTATACAAAATAATTCATCTTGTAACATATAACAGAAATTGCTAAGAGCTATAGTCAAAGTTCATGACAATAATAAGAAAGTATAAAGTAGGAGGACACATCAACACATGTGTGATTACTAAAGTAATGTTGAGTAATGGCACATAGATGTTCCTTAGCGTGCAAATGATAAGCAGCATTTGAGATAAAGGCTTTAAGGATGAAGCAATTCCATCTCCATGAACTCTTTTGATGTGGTAATTATTTCTCACATCATACATAAGAAAACAGAAGCGCAAGTGAGTTAGATAACCCATGTCCAAGGTCACAGCAATACTAAAGCAAAATGAGACTGAAAACCAATTATTCAACATCCAAAGTCTCTTAATCTTTGTCCCAGAAAGTGTTCTAAGGGATAGTTTATGGAGATATTAACACCCAAGCCTGTGGTCTTTCCTCAGTGGACAATGCCTCTTCCTTCACTGTGCAGTATTTTAATATGGTCATATCAGACTCCCAGGCAGCAAATCTAATGGAATAAATGATGAGTTATAATTAGAAGCATAGTGTTTTAATCTAAAAATTCTGAGATTTGTAAATGATCTTTCCATGCTTACTGCTCAGCATTAACAAGTATAGTTTACTCATGTGTATTTGCTTTCTAAAAATAATTTCCTTATGTTTCTTTCAAATCTTATTCATTTTATTTCTTCTTCTTTTTTCCTTACTCAGAGGCAACCATAATCGAGAATCAAGTTCTATTGAAATACACACACACTATATATAAATGATGATGATGATGATGATAGATAGATGATACATAGGTGATAGATAAATAAATAGATGATAAATTATTGACAGATAATTGATCAGTGTAGATAGATAGATGGCTGATTAGATATATAAATAGATAGATAGAGATAATCCAATATATATAATTACTTCAAATATTTACATAGTACTTTATGTAATGAATATATGTTACATTTCCATATCCACTCAAAAAAATTTATTTGAAATCCACATCTACAAATAAACACTAAATTCATTTTTTAATCATAAATATACATCTGAGTAACATAATTTAAGCCCATATTTTGAATGTCTCTCATTTAATCCTGTCATCATGTCTTGGATAGAACACATAAATTGATTCTTAATTTTTACTGTTAAAACTACAGAGGCTATGAACTTTCCAACAGCTATATCCTTACAAGCATGTGGACATTTGTCAGGGATATAAACCTAGAAGTGAAATGAAGATACACTTGTTAAAACATGACCATTTTCAACCTTTCTTTGTATTGCCCAATTTTCCTCAAACAAGCGTATCTAATTCCACCTTTATCAAGACTTTAAAAAAAATTGTTCAAATATTATTCTAACATTTGCAGTGAAGAATTTCTTTTTCTTAATGTGATATATATAAAACACCATGGTATTTGTGTTGTGGGACATTTATTTCCAATTGCGTTCTCTCTTTTCTATGAAATATCAATTTATAACAGGACTATTTTTATTTACTTGATCGTCAGTTTTTTATACTTATCAGACTTAGTAAGTTTTTCCTTACTTATGCATGTTGAAAATATCATCTGTGTTACACTTTGTTCCTTGATTTTGTTATTTTGATTTTGTTGGTACCTCCATGCAGAATTTTCTAATTTTAGAATGTTAAATTTCAATACTTTAAAATAACATATTCACCTTTTGAATTTTGCTTACAGAATCCTGATCCAACACAAGAATATAAATATATTCTTTTATTTAATGTGTAGTGTTTCAAGGTTTTTAATTCTTGCAGGTGTACCATGATTCTGTCTCAGACATTCAAAGCTTTATTCTCTCACATTTTGCTAATATGCAGCTGTAACCACTACCCCAATAATAAAGTTATATGATATTGTTTTCTCAGATATTTTGCTAGATTTAATTAAATTATTATTAATTATATACATACAATGTAACTTTCCTGGGAAATGAATTCTTTATATAATTTATTACAGGAGATTGTAATAAATTTTTACATAATTTAAATAAAACAAATTTTATTAGGCCTTACTTACGCTGGTAGACATCTACTGCAGACCATACAAGTGATTGGCTTTATTTCTAAGAAGCTTTTCTTTAGATTCTGTTTTCTGTGTTTATACTTCAAATTAACTAATATCAACCCTGATGTATCTGCGCCTAGATGCTGGACTGGAGATTGGCGAGTGCACACTTCGTCCTGGTTATGATTCTGATGCTATGGGGCTCAGGAAAGGCGTTCTCCGTGGACGTAGCAACAGAGGTAATAGAAACCAGCTTAGGATGTCACATGAAAGGGCAAAGGAGATGGCTCAGGCAATAAGACGCTAGCCAAGTAAGCATGTGGACCTGAATTCAGATTCCCAGCACCCACATGCAAGCTGGCTACAGAAACCAGTACTACCGATTCCAGTGCTGGGGGTGTGAAGACAGAATCTCTGGGACTTATTAGCTCCGCTGTCTGGCCTCGTCAGTGAGCTCCAGATTCTTCTAGAGCCCCTATTTTAAAAATTAAACTAAAGGAAAATACTTGATTTTAGCTTCTAGCCTCCATATTCACACACACACACACACACACACACACACACACACACACACAGAGCATGTTTCTATTTTAACAGACATAAGCTTTTTCTACCATAGCCAGAAGATACAAGTGAGAATATCTTCAGAACAGAAAACCAAGAAGACAAGCATTTTTAGGTTACCTTACTCTCATTGCCAATGACATTTAAGTTTGCCAACTTCAAATATATAAATGATGATAACTATTGAGTTCAGATAATTCAGAGAGAGTGACTTTAAATATTTTTAAAAGTTAGTAAAATTTGTATTCCTCAAATAATAAAAAATCTATTATCATTACAAACATATTTTACTTTGCATCAACAGGAGATGTTGTTACATAAAATGTGAAGTTGGTTTCAGGCCAAATTTTAAGTAGTTTTGGTCAAGCCTTTTATTACAATAGGAGACAAAGTTCTAGTTTTTGTATTGTATTAGTTGGAAGAATCAAGCCACTTCCCAGATATTTTAGTTTCCATATTTTCTGACTGTGGCCATTTGTTCTCCCAACAAGAAGCTTTTCCAGTGCTTGGTAGGTTGTGACCGTTGGCTTCAGAAAGCAGCCAAGAGTAGTGGAGGCAGACCAGCAGGGCAGTGCTGAGTGACTAATGTGCCAGCCTTCCTGCAGGCCACAGGTACAGCGTGCTTTCCCTAAGGTGGCAAGTGTTACAACCTGGTGTAGCCCAAGGATGTTCAGCTTTCCCAACCCTTAAAAGCAACATGTGGTACAGTCCCTGGTCCTAAAGCATCTGAGGTCTTAGGTCCTTAAGGCCTGCCAAAATCTCTGGAAGGATTCCGGTAACTACAGTTTTACTTTTCTGGCTGTCCTTCAGACTAGGGTGCCTGATCATTCTTACCTTCTCTTTACTCTCTCCATTTATTTCGTGTCTACCTCGAACCCTGTGTAGTGGAGATCCTTTCAGCTCTCTATATTTGCTGAGGTTGTTGTCACAGCTGCCATCGAAGGGAAAGTAACTGCCATTCCCTTGTACCTCTGTTGATACTGTCTCTGCAGTCAGCCAGCTCCTACTTTTCTGTTGTCGAAATGTCAACTGCTACTGAAGCTTTGCCTTGCCTCTGTAACAACAAAAACAGACAGGAAAAGCCACTGGAGAGAAGAACCTTTGCAATGGGCCTAGTGTTGTTAAGGGCAGAAAAGGGTATCTATCAGCAAGCTTACAAAATGAGCTCAATGAGCTGAACTATCTGCTTGTACAGCCACATACACAGATTATTTACAGAAAAATCCTCATGCAAATGAAGGCATGTGTTTACACCAATTGTGGCATTACTGGTGTTATACCAAGCACATCAGTCCTTCTGCTAGGTCACTCGTCTGGCCTTGGTAGAAATATTTGCAGGGAAAATCTAGCCCAGCCAATCTGAAATAGTCATGAATAGCATCATATCTTCAGGAGCCAGCATCATGCCTCAGCAGGAAACAGCTCCAATTGTCATACAACTTCCTCCAGCTACCTCTCTAGCACCCAAAGTACTAGCATAAGGATAGACCAGCTGGCCCTTTGACTAATAATCAATCCTTTGCTCACGGCCACCAAGAGAAAAGTCTATCAATTGTTATTTAAGGACTTGAGTTACTCCATCCCTCTTTTATTTTGGATAACTCAAAAGAAAATAAACATCAAAGAGAATACCTACAATGAGAACTTATTAAAAATTAATGTTGATTTTTAAGTGCTAGCTGCAGTTTAATGATGCGGACCCTATGGAGAAATAGAACTCCCCAATTTGTCTCTCTTTGGTCAAAGATTGTTGCCCTTTGAAGTTATTTCTGCTACTCTTTAGGGACTCTTTACTATAATGTAACATCCTTCCCCTGTTGTAATCCACCCTGTGGCACAAGAAAGTATGTAACCAAAAGGGAGAAGAGAAGAAATACTGGAGCTCAAACGTCCTCCTGGAAATAGTCTCAGGCATCGAGAACAGAAGTTATATTCCTTAACTACAGAGGAGCCTGGGGTTTTAAACAAAAGCAGTTTCTAAAACTCTTGTTACTAGGCTTCAGAAGGGAAAAAAAGACTTCCCACACTAAACACTCATTGATTTAGACCTACATGAAGTACAAAAAAGAAAACACAGGTAGAAGATAAACAAATCAAATTTGCCTGTAATCGGTGTTATTCTTGGGATGGTTCTACATCTTGTTTATGTTTTGTTAATAAATTACATGAACTGAGATATTCATTTTCTTGGGCACAGAAATAGGATTTTGGTTTTTTTTTTCTTCTTTTTTTGTATTTTTTCTTTTTTATTATTATCATTTATTACAATTTATTCGATTTGTATCCAGGCTGTGGCCCCCTCCCTCGTCTCATCCCAAGCCCACCATCCCTCCCTCTTCTTCCCCTATGCCTCTCCAAATCCTCCTGATTGAGGAGGTCCTCCTCCCCTTCCCTCTGATCCTGACCTATCAGGTGTCATCAGGACTGGCTGCATTGTCTTCCTCTGTGGCCTGGCAAGGCTGCATCCCCCAGAAGGAGGTGATCAGAGAGCCTGCTGTTGAGTTCATGCTAGAAATGGTCCCTACTCCCCTTACTAAGAAAACCACCTGGAGGCTGATTCTATGGGCTACATCTGAGCGGGGGTTTTAGATTATCTCCATGCATTGTCCTTGGTTAGGGTATCATTCTCTTCAGAGACCCCTTTGCCCCAGTTTTTTGGTTCTGTTGCCTCCTTGTGGAGCTCCTGTCCCCTCCAGATCTTCCTCTCTCCCCTTTCTTTCAAAGATTCCCTGCCCTCTGCCCAAAGTTTAGCTATGAGTCTCAGCCTCTGCTTTGATACCTCAATCAGTGAAGTCTTTCAGAGGAATTCCATGGAAAGCTCCTGTCCTGTTCCTTTTTTCTACTTCCAATGTCTATCCTGTTTGCCCCTCTGAATGAGGATTGAGCATCTTTCCTAGGGTCTTCCTTGTTGGTTAGCTTCTTTAGTAGTATAGATTTTAGTATGTTTATCCTATATTATTAGGCTAATGCCCTTTTATGAGTGAGTATATACCATATGTGTCTTTCTGCTCCTGGGATGACTGACTCAGGATGATCTTTTCTAGTTCCCACCGTTTCCATCCAAATTTCATGATTTCCTTGTTTTTAATAGCTGAGTAGTATTCCATTGTGTAAATGTATCACAATTTCAGTATCCATTCCTCCATTGAGGGACATCTAGGTTGTTTCCAGACTCTGGTTATTACGAATAGAGCTACTATGAAGATGGTTGAGCAAATGTCCTTGTTGTATAGTTGAGCATATTTTGGCTATATGCCTAGGAGTGGTATTGCTGTATCTTGAGGTAGCACTATTCCTAATTTTCTGAGAAGGCACCAGATTGATTTCCAAAGTGGTTGCACAAGTTTACACTCCCACCAACAATGGAGGCTTTTTATATGCCTTAGTTCTTATGCAGAACCAGGGACACAATGGGATGTTAGTGGTTTGCATAGATTATAAATAAATCATGAAAGTGAAATATCATGACATTTAGAATTTTGCTTTCAGAAAACAAATACAGATTTTGTTAAATACTGGCATGGGCATTAAACAGAAGAAATAAAAGCTTCATCAGATAACCATGGTTCATACGTTACTTATACTTTAATAGGAAATACGAATTTTTTGTAACAGATATTATTGTAAATAAAATTTGATGAGTGCAGTGATGAAAAGAGATACATGAAAAATGCCAGGAGGTCAAGGAAGGACGCAGCTATATCTGATGCTAAATCTAGAAGACCAATGAGTAAATATATTATATTTTAGAAACGAGCTGGGAGGATTGTTTTGTTATTTTTCTCTTGGGTGTATTCCTCCTCTGTATGTTTCAGTTTCCCCGAGTCTTTAGAAAGAAAACCCCAAGACATCATAAGGTGAGCAACAGGCATGTTATGTTGTGGTAGAAAATGCTTATCCAAACTTGTTTTTCGTGGTCTGAGTGAATGAGTCCACCTCTCTCTGTGCTGTAGGCCTCTGAGTTTGGAGCCACGGGCTTGCAGTCACCACCCACAGTCAAGGAACAGAAGTCGGCCACTGAGCTTTCGTCTAAGCTCCTTCTTCTTGATGACCTGGTGTCACTGGAGAACGACGTATCCGAGACCAAGAGGAAAAGGAGCTTCTCTGGCTTTGGATCTCCCCTTGACAGACTCTCAGCTGGGTCTGTGGAGCACAAAGGGAAACAGAGGTGGGTGAACAAGGAAAAGTACCCCACTCTCCCCATCTTCTGTTCCAGGCTCTGCAGTGGAATCCCACACCTAAAACATCGTCAATAACTTGAATGTGTCCAGAAATTGAGTGTGCTGACCAACGTGTGGGTCAAATTATGAACTGGGATGGAAATGCTTTGGAAGCAGCGGGACTATGGTGGTGTGCTTGAATATCTTACTGTGCTTCCTAGGGAAGAACTTCTTACAAGTAGTTTACAACATAAGTTACTCTAAGACAGCATTGTTTGTAGCAGGTAAGGGAAGAAGTGTCTGTGATGGGTACTCCTGTCACTTGAAATTGATATTTAAGAGGAATAGTCAGAACAGTGGTTTCATGTTTTTTTCCTTTCTTTTTTCTTTTTTTTTTCAGATTATTCTTAATACAGAGCTTTTTAAAAATCATATTAATTTAATTCATCTCCTACAGCGAGAATTAGCAAAGGATGCTCAAAATTTGTTTCATTGTGCATGCGTTTAAAATCAAATTTCTTTTTTGATCATGTGTCTCATACAAAATTCTCCATTGTTCTCAGCTTATTTCTCTCTAAAATGGATATAAGTACTTACCTATATAAAATCAGATGATACAATCAAATGGAAGTGTTTTGTAAGCTACTACTTGTTATAAAATAATTAGAATATATTTCTTGATGCTCTCCCTTACTTAATGACTGAAGAATCATTGAATTACTCTCCATACTGTTAAACCATCATTCTAAACATAATTTATCTTCTACCATCAGCATTTGTTCCTCTTGCATATTTTATATTATAGTGGTATGAGTCCCCTGTACCACATCTTATAGTGACCTGCCATATTTTCACTGTCCTCTAAGCCCTATTTTTTATGTTACATAAATATTTCCCCCTCACTACAGCTTCTCTGATTTTATTTTATTTTAAATTATTTGTTTTTATATTGATTCTTTCTTGGGTCTTTATCTCTTTCTCTGTACTATCCCCACCATTTTTTCACCAGTTCACCTTCTCCTGTCCCTTGATGATAATCATCTATATAGAAACATTTGTCTGAGACATTCCCTACTGATTACAGAGTTAAAATAAACTGCTCATAAAATATTGCACAGGATGTCTGGAAGAGCACCCCATGTTTTTCCATCAGCTGCTTATCCTCTGCCAAGGACCCTTTGGTTTACTTGGAGTTTTATGATTTGCTCTCTTCTGGTCCATGACTATGTTGATAATAAGGGTTTAGAAAGCAATTACTCCCTATCCTGAGAGAGTCTCAGAGTTCTACTAGGAATGACCACTCCTTAAAGATTGAAGTTTGTCTAACCTATAATGAAAACCAATTTCATAACTATTTTGAAATCTATACACTCTAAAATAGACAATCACAAAGTTTTAGACATCACACAAAGGTGTGATGTCGTAATCTAGTTATAAGGAGAATCAACATATAACTCTTTCTCTCTCTCTCTCTGTCTCTGTCTCTCTGTCTCTCTCTCTCTTTCTCTGTCTCTCTCTCACACACACATACACACACACACACACACACACACACACACACACACACACACTTACCCCAGATCCAAAGTATGTCTATCACTATAGATCAACTTCATGAACCAATGAGTTTATTGGGGGTCACTTAGAGAAATGTGGCTGAAGGGTCACGGAAATGACTCAAAGACAGCTGCATCACCAAAGCTCACCCCAGAATGGGGGACAGTACACAAAATCTGGGAACTTGTAACATACTGTGCAGCCTACAGGCAGCGCAACAGATGGGAGAATGTCCTTTCCAGGTTCATCAGTTGTTCTGAGCTTCATCCAGGCAGCTCATCTTGTCTTTGCTTGGCTGGTTTCTGAGCCATCTAGGTCAGGGGTCTACCTCAGTATGACTTTACTACTTATACGCTCTTGGAGAAAGAAAGGGCCAAGTCAGTTTCAGGGACTTTCTGATTCTAATTTGAGTTGTTTATTTCATGTCTGGAGAAGCTTCCCTAAGGACGGCATATTTTTCTTTTTTTAATTAAATTTTTATTAATTACATTTGATTCACTTTGTATCCCAGCTGTAGCACAATCCCTCATCCCCTCCCAAACCTACCTTTCTTCCCTCATCTCCTCCCATGTCCCTTCTCAAGTCCGCTGATAGGGGAAGTCCTCCTCCCTTTCCATCTGAACCTAGCCTATCAGGTCTCTTCAGGACTGGCTGCATTGTTTTCCTCTGTGGCCTAGTAAAGCTGCTCCCCTCTCAGTGAGAGGTGATCAAAGAGCTAGCCACAGAGTTCCTGTTAAGAACAGCCCCTGTTCCCCATACTAGTGCACCCACATGGAGACTGAGCTGCCATGGGCTACATCTGAACAGGTGTATTCTAAGTTATCTTCATGCATGGTCCTTGGTTGGAATATCAGTGTAAGAAAAGACCCTTGGGCTCTGATTTTTTTTTTTTTGGTTCTATTGCTCTCTTTGTGGAGTTCCTGTCCCCTCCAGTTCTTTCTATCTCTCCCTTCTTTCATAAGGTTCCCTGTACTCTGTCCAAAGTTTGGGTATGAGTCTCTGCATCATCCTCAATACACTGCTGGGTAGAGTCTTTCAGAGGCCCTATGTAGTAGGCTCCTGTCCTGTTCCCTGTTTTCTCCCTCTTCCAATGTCTGTCCCATTAGCCTTTCTGAGTGAGGATTGATTCTCTTACCCAAGCAACCTTCTTGCTTAGCTTCTTTAGATTTTAGTGGGTTTATCCTATATTATATGTCTAATATCCACTTATAAGTGAGTATATACCATGTGTGTCTTTCTGCTTCTGGGATACCTCACTCAGGATGATCTTTTCTAATTTCTATCATTTGTCTGCAAATTTCATGATTTCCTTGTTTTTAATGGCTGAGTAGTATTACATTGTGTAAATGTACCACAATTTCTGTATCCATTCCTCAACTGAGGAACGTTTGGGTGGTTTCCAGGGTCTGGCTATTACAAATAAAGCTGCTACAAATACGGTTCAGCAAATGTCCTTGTTGAATACTTGTGCCTATTTGGAGATATCCTAGGAGTGGCATAGCTGGATCTTGAGGAAGTGCTATTCCTAATTGTCTGAGAAAGCACCAGATTGATTTCCAAAGTGGGTGTACAAGTTTACATTCCCACCAGCATTGGAGGAAGGTTCCCCTTACTCCATATCCTCTCCAGCATGTGTTGTCACTTAAGTCTTTGATCTTAGCCATTCTGATGGGTGTAAGGTGAAATCTCAGGGCTGTTTTGATTTGCATTTCCCTGATAACCAAGGACATTGAGCATTTCTTTAAGTGTTTCTCTACCATACAATATTACTCCATTGAGAACGATCTGTTTAGCTCTGTACCCCATTTTTTAATTGGATTACTTGATTTGTTGCTTTTTAACTTCTTGAGTTCTTTATATATTCTGGATATTAGCCCTCTGTCAGATATAGGGTTGGTGAAGATCCTTTCCCAGTCTGCAGGCAGTTGTTTTGTTCTGATGACAGTATCCTTTGCTTTACAGAAGCTTTTCAGTTTCATGATGTCCCATTTATTGATTGTTGCTCTTAGATCCTGTGCTGTTAGTGTTCTGTTCAGGAAGTTGTTTCTTGTGCCAATGAGTTCAAGGCTCTTCCTCACAGTTTATTCTAACAGATGTAGTGTGTCTGGTTTTATATTGAGGTCTTTGATCCACTTGGTCTTTAGTTTTGTTCAGGGTGATACATATGGATCTATTTGCATTTTTCTACATTTAGACATCCAGTTATACCAGCACTGTTTGTTGATGATGCTATCTTTTTTTTCCCCAGTGTATTATTTTGGCTTCTTTGTCAAAAATCAAGTATCTGTTGGTGTGTGGGTTTATTTCTGGGTCTTTTATTCAATTCCGTTGGTCCACTACTCTGTTTCTATGCCATTACCATACAGTTTTTATTACTACTGCTCTGTAGTACAGCTTGAGATCAGGGATGGAAATACTGCCAGATAATCTGTTGTTGTTCAGGATTGTTTTAGTAATTCTGGGTTTTTTGTTTTTCCATATGAAACTGAGAATTGTTCTTTTAAGGTCTGTAAAGAATTGTGTTGGTATTTTGATGGGAATTGCATTGAATCTGTAGATTGCTTTTGGCAGGATGGCCATTTTCACTATGTTAATCCTACCAATCCTTGAGCATGAGAGATCTTTCCAACTTCTGATATCTTCTTCAATTTCTTTCTTCAGAGGCTTGAAGTTTTTTTTTTTTTTTTTGTACAGGTCTTTCACTTGTTAGGTTACAGTCACACCAAGACACTTTATATTATTAGTGGCTATTGTGAAGCATGTAGCTTCCCTAATTTCTTTCTCAGCACTTTTGTTTTCATATACAGGAGGATTACTGATATTTTTGAGCTAATTTTTATCTAGCCACTTTGCGGAAGATGTTTATCAGATGAAGGAGTGCTCTGGTTGAATTTCTGGGGTTACTCATGTATACTATCATATCATCTGCAAATAGTGATATGATAGCATTTTTTTCAATCTCAGATGACCAAAGCAACCGGAAAAACATTGTCTTAAAAATTAGCCACATCATTACTTTCAACACTAAGCTTGAATGTTTGTTTTAAGGAAGAGAGAGTTGTATTGTATTATATGACCTAACTTTATTTATAAGGCATAACTAGCAAACATTCAGGAGTAATGATGATAGCAGATAAAATTCTTAATGAAATGTTATTATTTTATGATTATGAAATGGGAATAAAGCTATTTTACAAGTAGATGCTTGGTGATCTGAAAAACAAGAAAAACAGTAAGATTAAATATTATATTGAATGTCTTTGTCTTAAAGAATAATAGCTAATAGATTTTTAAAAAACTCAAAGTTATATAAAAACATTAGTACAAAAGCACCATAAAATTGAAATTGATAACATTCCTATAAAAAATAAAGATGAAAATGGAAACACCATGGAGGCATTCCATAACATAAAAATTTATAGCCATAACTGCTACAGTATTATTAAAATCAATCATATCCATAAAAGAAAATGGGGTTAATTTGTCTATTAGTATCTGAGTGCTTTCAGGGCATGTGGCACACGAATCCCTGTGCCATTCTCCACACTGAAAATAAAGTGATAAAATATCTGTCTTCTCAGAATGCCTGATAAAGGAAAGTCCAGTCCTGATTTGTATTTAAGGGATACGATTAGAAGGAAGACCGTTTAGAAGTGCCAACAAAAAGGAACATGCAAATGCAAATTACATACCCAATAAATAACTTCAGGAATGGAAAGACTGTTCAGTCATTAAGAGTACTTGCTGCTCTTGTAGAGGACCTGCGTTTGATTCCCAGCACCCACAGAAAAGCTCACAACCACTTGTAATTCCAGTTCTAGGGGATCCGATGACCTCTTTTCCCTTCTGCAGGCACCAGGCATGCATGTCTTAGGCACATATGCATGCAAAATATACATAAAAATCTTAATTTTAAGATGGAAAGTATTCAACAGCATTCATCTAGGAGAAAACACGGAAATTTCTAAGAAGTAGAAAATTAAATATTAAATCATGAAATACTGCTATCTAAATATTTAAAGTATTTATTAAAATGTAATATAAAGTACTGCTAGATAATATAGCTAGTTCATGAGCTGAAAAAATGAAATTATATATTTCAGTTGATAATATAGTTACTACAAGAAAAGGATTTACACCAAAGTAACAGTAAGAAATAATTTTAGCACACATCTCTGGGAAAATAAATAGGAAAAAGCAACATTGGTGATAAGGGTGCATGTTTAGATGCACAAACTTGTGAGGTTGAAAATAATAAATAAAACAAGAAAATAATGAATAAAACAAACCTTAAATTTTTCTCCAGAAATTATATTATGGCTGGCAATTTGATATTTCTATCCTAACAGTATTGATCATATATTATACGATGAAGTGTATAAACATTTATTTAATAATCTTTTTCTGTAGTTCCTGATGCTAACAAGAACTGAAGTTCACAGAAGGAAAAGAAATGAGATAAATGAGATAAAGTGATTAGGTGAAATTTCCAAACAAAATTTAAGCCCCAGATATCACAAGATTTCAAATGGCTTATAAAATATTTGTATTACTCTAAACAACAAAACTTTTGATTCAATTTGTGTATATTGAATAATTCCTCAGAAAAAAAAATTAAGCAATTTTTAACAAGCAGTCTGAGGTCCAGACTGTCATCATGCAATGTCACTTCTTATGTCAAGGAACAGTGAGACTTCTCAGAGACAGAGAAGTACTGAATTGGCTTCAAGATTTTGATATAGCTGATATAATAGAGCTTTCTGGTACGAAGTCCTGGGCAAGCAAAATAATCTGATCTGCCGTTGAAACACAAGCTAGAGAGTGCTAAACCTTCACAAATAGGAATGGTGATTAAAACTATTTGTTCCCTTTAAAGAATGCCGTTTTCCAGCTCACAGTGTAAAAACTTCTAAATGAAGGGGGTGTAAAGCCTCCCTTTCTTATGTGAGCTGTACCAGTAACAGATGCGGAATTTTCTATTTATTCTCAAATATCTGAAACAATTAAGGAATGATGAACTGATAGATGAGGAGGAAAGCTTCTTTTACAGAAATATTGCGGCTAACAAATGCAAAATGGAATAATAGTGAATCTGTAACCTAAAGTTTTAAAGCTGTGCTGGATCCAGACATTGTTACTGCTGCTGCCACTGAAAAACAGAAAGAAAGGGGGAAAAAAAGAGAAAAGAAACAAAAATCATTCCTATCTTTATCTCAATTTTAGCAACTCTGAACTCAAGGAAAGCAAGCAAGTGCAAAATCTAGACTGCAGAAAACAAAAACAAAAACAAACAAACAAAAAACCAAATAGCTTGAATTTTGAAATACACAATTACAAGAATTTGTGTAGGCAAAAATAATGGAAGAAAAGGGGATACTAACATAAGTAGACAAAAGAGACTCGTGGACTGCTTCAGTGCCTTTGCGAAGTCCTGATTTTGTTTAAAGTGAAATCTGTAATCATGAATTTATAGGTGCCGCTTCATTTGATTTGTTGTTTTCAAATCAACAACAGAGTAGACTGGAAGCTCTATCAGTGTAATAAGTGTTTATCACACCTAAGACACTGCTTAGTGATGTATCACCTGTAGAAGTTGTCATATTCACTCTGGCTGAGTGGAGCTCCAAAGAACCATCTAGATTTCCAGCTTGGGAATAGACCAGAATTCAAAAGACAATTTCTACTAAATATCCATGGCTTTCCTGCTATCATAAAAACAAAAATTGTACCACAATTTCTGTATCCATTCCTCTGTTGAGGAATATCTAGGTTGTTTCCAGATTTTGGCTATTACGAATAAAGCTGCTACGAATATGGTTGAGCAAATGTCCTAGTTGTGTACTTGAGAATATTTTGGATATATGCCTAGAAGTGGTATAGCTGGATCTTGAGGTAGCGCTATTCCTAATTGTCTGAGAAAGTACCAGATTGATTTCCAAAGTGGTTGTCATTCACACCAACAATGGAGGAGGGTTCCCCTTTCTCCACAACCTCCCCAGCATGTGTTGTCATTTCAGTTTTTGATCTTAGCCATTCTGATAGGTGTAGGTGAAATCTCAGGGTTGTTTTGATTTGCATTTCCTGATGACTAAGAAAATGCTGATGGTCAAAGGCCACCCATATCTATCTGAAATTTGCTTGAAAATAATACAGTAGTGGGGACAAAAGAGAATGAAGCAAGATAAGGGGTCCATTGTACTATTTTATCTTGGAAACTGAATGAAACATCATACAAATTTTCAATTAAATGATGAAACAAATAGTAAATTAGACCAGACATATGAAGAGATAAGGAAGTGACTCTAAATAAGTCCAAAACATCTGGAGAATAGAGTGAGAAATTGAAACGTGTCATTCAAGCTACCAAGGATTTTTATGGAAACAAAAGGAAGAGCAGAAATAATATTTAAAGATACAATTTTTGGAAGCTTGTCATAAATAGTATATATTTTTTTCAAGTAGAACAATAACCACAAATTTTGACAGAGATAGCTAGTAATTTTTTGACAGATTAAGTGAATTAAGGACATTATTTTTCATGATAGCACATGCTTGTAGTCCCACTATATGGGAGGCTAAAGGAGATTGTGGATTCAAGGAAACAACAACCACAGAAACAGAAAGGGAGAAAAGAAAAGAAAAGAAAAGAAAAAAAAAAGAAAAGAAAAATGTCCTTACTAAAAAGAAAATCAAAACAGAACAAACTATAAGACAAACCTGTAGGACAAGTTCTTGAGAGGACTACAGAGGTCAGTGCAAGCTCCACATGGGGAGAACAGGAAAGACATGAATATATGTAAAGGGTAAAAAGAGAAAAGAAAATATAATAAAATTAAAATAAAAATACCCCAACTAGGTAAAATTGGAAAAATAAAAAAGAAAAGTCCTGGCACAACATAATGAGACAACAAACCTTCAAGGAATATATAAAAAGAGAGAGAGAGAGATAGAGAAAGAAACAAAAATAAAACCCACAGGAGGAGAACTACTGCCACACACCGGGATGCTACATTTCACAGCAATTCATACCATTGGCCTCAGGATCTACACTGCAAAGCCAGAGTAGCATTAGGCAATATTTTTGGAGCCAGGTTGTGGAGAAAGCACCATCCAATGTGGACTCTCATAGAGCTGATTGCTAAGTTGAGGTGGAAGGGGGTCTTTTATCTTTTTCCCTTTTCACTGGCTTCCCCTCACCTCCAAGCATTTGGCCATGCTGAAGAGAAGGAAGGCATTTGTTCATCCAGTGGTTGGCCTTCATGTTTGAGAAATTTAAGATTTATTCTAATTTAACGTCTTAAATGATTCATGCTTAATTTGAAACTTGCGTTACGTATTAGAATCACAGTTCAAGGGCATTCCCTCTAAGGTTTGCGTCGTTTGTTCTCATGGGAAGATCATGGGACTTCTTGTTCTTACCCTTAAAGAAAATAGTAAGTCATTTGTATACTGAAAAGGCAGAAAACTGAAAGTGGTGTGTAGTGTAGAAAGCATTTCTACAGACCTGGAATCTGAAAACATTTTTATTCATACTCAAGGTTTTCTACATGTGACAAAGTTCCAAGCATTTAATACCTTAGAACTGACAATTGAAGGAAAGACCACATTTCAGTTACAAGCTAATAAACCGAAAGAGCCATTCCTGTCCACATTTGCAGATGAGGTTTATATGAGTGCATGTCCCTGGTTTGAGAGAACATAGTCGTGAGTGTACACACACTATTGTATACCCATAATACAATATTCAGGAATTAAAAAAAAAAACATCCTATGCTTTGGAAAGGACTATTAAGAGGTGAACTCAGAAGGATGGAGGAACAACTAAGGAAAACTAAAACATAATAAGTGAGAAGAGAATTAAATAGAGCAGGGTCTGTGTCAGAGTCTATGAAGTAAAGAGGAATCCAATCCTGATTTTCTCCTATTTGACATATTTCTCATCTGAATATGATGCCAAATTTATTTCCAGAAGCTTAGGAAAATTACTTTAAGGTAAATTTAACTATGTTTCAAATGTAAATATTTTCCCATGTCAGCATATGTATTTAATATCTGAAGTAAATGACTGTTCCTAGTATTTGTGTAAATTAAAAGAAGTAGGCATAATTGCATCCTCAGTTAATAGAATGATCCTTTAATGAAATTTATACTGATGATTAGCCTGGTATTTTTCTCAAGAATGACTTCCCACAATATTGAACATACTTTGCAAATGCAATAACACTAGTCTCTACATTTGAACATTTTTGCAAGTATTATTCGTATCATCCCTTTAATATTTTGAGGTCAGCAGAGCAAGTGATGTTATTGTATCCCTCTGTCTCGCAGCAAGAAATAGGTGACACTTCAAAAATAGAGATTTTTGAAGATGCTATGTCACCAGAAAGCTGTTTACAAATTCTAAATATAGACAAATGACAGAGGATGAACAATGGCCAAGGGCTTGGCCTAAGCACACGCTGAAAGAGGTTTCAGCAAGTCAGAGCAAAATTAGGAAGTTAAGAGCCCTGTGGATTTCATTCAAGAACATAATTCACTGGAAATATTCACACTTGAGTTTGAAGAGAACAGGGAAAAATAATCCCAAGTTCTCTCTTGTTCTTCCTCTCCTATTTCTACGCAAGGCCAGCGATCGCTTGACTCAACGTAAAACCAAAAGACAGGGAACATTTAAGTAATCCAAATAGTTTAACCTCCTAGGGAATGAATGTTAAATGAGAAAAGATAAACAGACAAATCTGAAGAGAAGATGAAAGACACATAATCCTACCACACACACTCTACGGATCTGGATCTGTGCACACTTCGTTCTACATCATTATTTTTATAAATTTCGGACGGAAGAACCCCATAGGATATAATCAGAATGTTTATACCTCACCCACAAGTATTTAGGTCAACCTGGGAAGATTTTCTCCATTCTTTGGTTGATATCAAAGGCAGGTACTATGATGCCCCTACTCACATGTACATAATAAGCATGTTTCTCTCTACCTGTGTCTTTTTAAAAAGTCACTAATTAACATATCCACTTATGTTCCTTCATCCAATCTTCAGTCTTACAAAAACTTTCCTTTGTCTGACTTCAGCCCAAGCATGGGAGTTAAACTGAGGGGGCTGTGATCTCTTATATTTATTCTGTTTTCTCCATGACTTCCCTGCACGAAGCTGTCATTTTCTCTCTTCCAACCAAATTCGAAGTAGAGCAATACTGACATGCACTACCAAAACCTTCTCAATTGTGGTCCCAAAGACCAAGATGAGCAGCCTAATCTGTCTCAACCTTTTTGATTCCTTGTAAAGCAGCGAGCGTGACAAACCTGGGCCAGCTGAGTCATCTCACAGTCTGTGATAGTTTTTTTTCCAGTTTCTATTTGGTGATGCCTGGAGGCGGGTAATTCAGATGGGCGCCATTTCCAATGTCAGAACACAGGAAGGGACCTAGAAGGTAATATGCCTTTTACAGGCCCCTGTGCTCCTTGTTAAAAGGCCTGGCTAAGCACAGAGAAATGCCATTGAGCATAATGATCTTGGTGCCCGCTTGTCAGAGCTTGCTTTTTATTGGCAGTCTCTTCTCACCTCAGGTCAGCACCACAGGGTTGTCAACCTTGCATAACTTTCATGTGAAAGTCGAAAACTCTCTCAAAAGGATAATGCTGAGTGAATAGTGTGTAATGTGCCTTATTCGCCCTTCCAAACAGAGATTTCTATGCCATATTTTAGTGTAAATATTTGCTACATGGGCATGCAGTCAGGATGTAACGGATGTCTTTAAAAAAAATAAGGATGTTTTTATAAGTACAAAGTAGAGAAATAAAAAGTTAAAAGTTAAAGAAAAAAGTTTTGTTAGCTCCTTAAGGCGGTCGTGAGTAAAGCCAGTAAGGCTTGTCATTGCCTCCAAAGGTGCAGAGTGTTCTTAGTGAGTTGAGACTGGGTTATTTTGGTTCCTAAAAGTCTCACTATTCAATTAAGTGCTTGTAGTTTCTGGCTGAATGCCAGTTTGTTCACACAACTCATTCCTTGGAGAAAATACTTTATTAGATAACATGACAGGGTCAGCACTATCATCACAAATATAATAAGATCCGTGTAAGCTAAACTGCTACTTTGAGGTAGAACGCTCAATCAGATATAACCTCTCACTGGAGCAGTGTTTCCCTTTATGATCTGAACTCACCCATGCCCCACAACTTAAGAAAGCACTTGTTAGGAAATGACTGACACCTTGCCCCACCCCTTAATCTTCCCTTCCTGGGGAAAGAATAGCCTCTAGCTGCTTGCTCATTTGGGCAAAGAGGGACACAACATGTTCACCTCATCTGCTTCCTTCCTGTCTTGATGTGACAACAAGACATTTCCGTGCAACTCTAGCTAATGCCCGGAGGCCTTTGACATGCTGGCAGACCGCTATGTTTTTCTTTGTTTCCTTTGGAGAAAAATCAAGGCATGTTTGTCTTCCTCATTATGCACAGAAACTATATGAGAACAAAAGTCTTGGAATACTCAGTTTTAAATATTTTTGCCTAGTAGTTCATTGTCTAATAGGGCAAGATAAGTGAGACTAGAGGCATACTTAATTGGTGGGGGGGGGGGGTTCTCTGAACAACTTAGGGAGCATACAGAAGTGTGTGGTCAGACACCCTTGACTTCTGCAATTTTCATTACTGATATGGTAATTAAAGAAAGCGTGAGGGTTACACTGAAATGTAACTAACCAGCTTGCAATGAATAGTATGACATTTGACAGCAGACTAAAGAGGGCCCCAGCAAGGACCTGAAAAGTACTAAAGAAACGCCCACAACTCATGTTTAATTTTGAAAATAGACAGCTAGACTTTAAGTTCCAATCCCCCAATATTAGGGTGACAAAGAACACTTAATCTGAGTCATGAAGTTGTATTAAGTAGTCAGGCAGAATATAATGCCTTTTTTTTTCTTCAAAACCACATTTAGGGATAATAATAATAAAAAAAGATGTAAATATCAACACACGTCCTTGGCTTAACTTCTCTGCAAGGCTGCAGTCATCTGTGGTTCCCTGAAAGCCAGAAAGAACATCTGCTTTCAAAATGTCCCACTCACATGAATAGAGTGTCTCGTTTTCTCTCAGATTATTGACAGGAGGTTTTGGTAGTTTGCCATGTGGACTTTTTATGGGACTCTTGGGGAAATGGCTGCTAGCTGCCCAGCAGAACTAGTGGTTCAGCTAGGAAAGGGAGAAGGCACAGCAGTTTACAGGACTTTGCACGGTGCTCTTTCCACACTGGCTGTAGAAGTTGGCTCTGTCCAGGGTAGGAGACCACAGAGTGAGAGAATTATTGGGGCCCTAAATTGGAGCCTGGCTGTTTCAGCCTTGTTGATTTTTTTTTAACTATAATACAATTCCTAGTTTTCTAATCTAAATTGCAGACCTATTGAAAATAATGATTACTGCATCCTCTTCACAGTGTTGGTTAGATGATGGCCTTTGCCAAAGGAGCCTAGCATTTTATTGTGTTCTTAAAATTCAACAACAAGCCCAGAGTGTTGTTGTTGGGGAACATCACCCATATCTATATTCTAAGTTTCTTTCCTTGGTACCTGAAACTACAAACAGTACAAGCAAAATGTTTCATACCCACGAGTTGGCACACATGAACCAACATTTACATATAAAATTCATGCACTTCTAGTCTGCAAGTGAGCCTTAAAAACCCAACAGGATTACCTCCCTTCCCTGGAAAGAAGGTGTAATCCTCATCCCATTTAATGAAAGTTGCCCAAATATTAAAACCACATAGAGAATGAACAGAAAAAGCAACCGCAGAATACACTCTTCTTGCAAAAATAGCTCAGTGAATTCGGTAAGGTATGTAAAACAACACACTATTATCTCACTGGATTGCTCTAAAAACGTGATTTACTTTAGAAAATTAAATAAAGGAGTTAACACATCATCACAACAAATGCTAGAATTCACTCCACAAAATCTAATTCCATTCATGACTAAAGTCACCAGTAAATTAACACTACAAGTAAAATTTTTAAACAAGAAAAAGACAGATATGTATGTATATGTATATATGTATATGTATACATATATGATAAATCATCTTGGATAGCAAGACATATTCATAAAGATTTTACTTTTGTACAGAACAACTTACACCCTAGAGTCAGTGCAACCCTAGTCAAAGCTGCAATAAGATTTCCAAAACACTCAATAAGCTGGATCTGTTACTACGAGAGGAAATAAACTCATTAACTAAAATGAAAACATATTGATATGCATTGAGGTAACATTAAAGATTGCCTTAATAAAAACAGGAATGTCCATGGCAGAGGCAGAAGATACTAATTACATAAAACTGACAAAGTGTCATATTCAGTGTCTTCGAAGCCCATGTTCCATCAATATTTGAAAGAAAAGCAATTTAATATGAAAAAATGAACAGATTTATTCAGACACCTTCAAAAGAAGAAATCCAAGTAAACAATGAGCAGATGAAATGTTAGGAGGCTACATGAGCAACGTAAGAGTCAATTATAACCAGTATGAGATGGTGGTTAAGATATCAGACTGTCAAAACTATAAAGACATGTCCCAGGGCCTGGCATAATCTTGACATAGGTCTCAGGTGTGTAAAAGGGTGAAAATGGGAAAAACATTCTGGTAATAAATAATAAAATTAAATATAGTCATAGATGGCAACATTAATTTTGGACATACACTGTCCAGAAGTCCATAAAATTGAAAGATGTTCATGAGGCAGTTTTCAACTGAACATTATATAACAACACCAAACAATTCAATTCCTGAGACATTCCTGGGAAACAGGATGAATGGATGAATGCTATATAGCCATTCAAAGCAACACTCTAGAAAAGAAAAAAGAAGAAAAGAAAATCAGCTATAGCCATAGTGTCAACACAAACACATTTCAAAATGCACAGCCTTGCTGAAATAGAAAATTCATATATGATGCCTTTTATTTCCGATTTACGAATGACAAATATAAAGTTTCTGCTTTGACATAAACTTGGGCTGGCAATATGACTCAGAGAGTAAAGATGCTTGCCTAGTGGCTGGTTGAACTCCTGGGACCCACATCGTTAAGAGAACTGATTCCCAAAAGTTTCACCTAAACCACATACCAAAGGGGGTTGGGGACAGGGACAGACAGACAGAGATTTAAATACAAAAACAAATACAAATAAAAAATGATACTTGACATGTAGATGCATTGTGGAATTATTGCCATAGTCAAGCCAATTGACACATCCATTGCCTCACATGGTACCTGATTTTATAATGAGAACACAGGACTTACTCTTCTAACAAACTACTGCTGTATCATACATTCTACAGGTGTAATTAGTAATGCAGGTATTTGTAATAACAGTATTACTCACACTTGTAACACAATCCATCATAACTAGCATTAGTTTGTATGTTAGATCTGCAGCACATAAAATTCTAAAACTGCCTGAAGTAAGTATCGTGGTTTTGAACAATGCCCACAAGATAATGAGATCCAAGAACAAGACTGAACTAAGCTTGAGTTCACAGACAACTCCTGGGACTGGGCCACCAAAAGCATGTCACCTAGGAGGGGAGAGTGTGATGTTTACTGTATCATTTGCTGGTGCTGCAAGTACGGATGCTCTTTTATGTTTCCTTTAATCATGCAGAGATGATTCGTGGATCCATTGGCATATGTGGGGTAATCCTTCATAGAATGCTTAAATACAGTTTTATCTACTGCTCTTTTACAATGGTAAGCCAGCTTTACAAAGAAGAATAGACAGGGATATTAAAGAAAATCCTATTGACATGAAAAGTGTATGTATATTGCAAATATAAAAGTCATGTTGAAAATAAACAATCAAAACACTGAGCTTGCATTGACAGATAATCCATCTCTTTAAACTTCAAACAGGCTATTTTTCAGTGAAAAGCGAAGATTCTTCCTCCTGCATCTAATCTAAGCCATGTCATTCCATCATTTAGTCACAAGAGGGCCTAGACAGTTAGAAGTGTGTGATCTTAGCTTGCCTAACTTTCCTTCTGTGCACCCGGCACTACTGTCAGTGTAAATTCTGTTACAGAATTAGGTATGTATTCGGTATCAGCAAAAATGTTAAGGAAACCATCAGCTTGCCATTTTGTTTCTGAGTTGCTATGAAAATATAGAGAAACTCCTTGACTTCATAAGCCATTTTGACTTTTAAGGAACCTTTTGAATATAATTGTTTTTGTGTTTTATATGTGCTAATCTTTTTATATGTTGAGAAGATTTATATGTACAAGCCTCTAATCAATTTTTTTCTAAATAACTGTAAGCTTTTGCAGTGCATCCACATTTGTTTCTGTCCACTGATCCTGGTCCTCTGATCTGAAGGTAGCTCAAATAGTCCAGAAATAATTAAGCTGGACTAGTGAGAGCACCAGCTGAAGATGTGTATAAATGTGTGTGTGTGTGTGTGTGTGTGTGTGTGTGTGTGTGTGTGTGTATCACCACAGTTACTGTTTTCAACACCAACTAGGCACTTGGAGAAGTAAAACAAAAATATAACCAAACAGTACCTAACAAGTAAGTGTGCTGGATGAAAAAATAATTTCAACAGATAGGAATACCAGGTATTATTGGAATTTTACCAGAAAATAAAGTTTCTTAGAATAACAGAATTGTAAAGGATCCCAGAAACATTAAATAAAAGAATTAATAAAGACCACATCCTATTTCCTGGTTCTGCACACAGATCATATCTGGAAACAGTCAGAGTATAGAATATTTGTGGGGTTCAGATAGAGGGAAGTTAATTATTTTGCTTTCTCCACTAGCACAGCCTCTGCTCATTTGTTTAAGCAGGAAAGCATCAGCTACAGCAAAGCAAGAAAACTGTTATTTACAGTTATTTTACCTTAGTTTTGGAAAATAATTGTAATAGCCAATGAATGTTCTGTTGTGACTTATATACTCTGTAAGAATAGAATGATTTTTTTTTTCCCATCTGTGATCTTAAAGTGCTGAGATCGGTAAGCATGACATTTAAATCTCAGCTGCCATTTCCTTCCCCTTTTCAAACTTGGGAGGATTTGATTACTTACTTCCTTTTCTGCTTGTTGCCCTGAGCATTCTCCTCTGTCCATTATTGGCTCTGCTTACACATGTCCTGGGGTTGTAATGATGGATAGTCAGTGAAGAAATCAATTTAAAGAAAGGGGAAAATATCATATCAATTTACTATCATGTATATATTAGCCCGATAGTACTTAGACACAAACCCTATAGATTACACAGAAATGTATTTGTTCTTGTTTATACCATAATAAATTACAATCAACTGCTCTCTCACGGTTTTGTTGGTTGTGCACTCCCCATCATTTCAGGATGATTTTCCCATTCTCTTCTGTGAGGTGGAGGTGTGGCTGATTTCTGGCCAATGGGTGGTGTATAAACTCCCTTTGTGTCCTTGCACTCTCTTGCCTTCTCTTCCACCTGGACACAGATGTTGTGAAAGTGTCAGCAGGCTGTAATCTTCCACCTATCTCTGGGGGGAAGCATGTTCATCTTATTTGAACTGCTGGAAGAATTTACTCTTTAAGCTTGAAGGTATGGAGTCCCATTTTCCTTGCAAACACTTCAAGGGGCCATAGCATTTCTTCATTCTTGACTCCTCTGTCTTTCTTCTGTCATATGTACACAATCTATATCTATATCATCTATATCTATATACCATCTATATCCGCAGTAAATAGTTTTTTTCCTAGATTTACTCTTAGGTATTTAATTTGTTTAGGAGATAATTCCTTATAATATGGCATATAATCAATGCACATAAGTAAATCAAGAGCCTAAGAAGGGGGATGATGTACTAATGGCAAAGAAGGTTGAATAGGGGACAATACAGCATGGGACCCTTGTTCTTATGACTCACTTGATGGCAAGCACTGCATCAGGTTCTGTATTTGTGCCATCTTTGTATACACCACATCAAAAGCGGCCATGTAGAAGGCACTGGGGAAACATTAGCTTCTCTTGAATTAAAGCAGCATTTACAGATTTTTACATGCAAGGTATGGGTGTAAAAATCCCTCGGTGTCCTCACAGCCTTTAAATACATTGCTTTTTTAAAAAAACTAATAACATAATTAATGGAAAACTTGAACCCAATAAAATAGAACAGTTATTCCTGTACTATTTGCCTTCAGCCATCATCACTTCTGAGAGTAACCGAGGCTTTTGAAAACAAGTAACTATTTCTGATTGCGAATTTCAGGACACACAAAAGAAGCTCCTTATACATATAGAGACATAGTAAATTATAGATGAAATGTTTATTGAATGATAGAAAATCACTGAGGTCTTCATTCATTTTCAGTATTTATGGTGTGAAACTGACAGCCCAACACAAGTACATAGGAAAATAGAATAAAGGCCTTGAAGACCTTCTGAAGCAAGTCTTTGTTTTTTTCAGTTCTGAGGTGTTAAACATTGAGTTATCTTATAAGGTAGTAAGTTTCGCTTCGTGGAAGTGGTGATAACCTGAATGAGAGTGTGCCCCTTAGGGAAGGCTCAACCATTGGAGTATTTGGTCTCAAGTCAGTGGTGCTGTTTGAGCAGCTTTAGGAAATGTGACTTTGCTGGAGGAGGTATGTCACTGCAGATGGGCTTTGAGGGAAAACTTCCCACCATTCCTAGTGCACTCCCACTGCTAGGTGCTGGGGATTTCAGCTGTAAACTCTCTAGGCTTGCTGCTCCAGCTGACATGCCTGCTCTCTGCTACACTTCCCTGCTGTGATGGGAAATAACTCTCATCCTTCTGGAACCCCAGTCCCAAATAAACCCTTCCTTCTACAAGTCGCCTTGGCCATGGTGTCTTACAACAGCAATAGAAAATTAATACAAAAGTCAGCAAGCAGGAAATTGCATTATTATAGTTCATTTCTTCAACCAATACTTGGCATAAAAAAAAAAAACATCTATGCAGACATAGATCACATACAAAGCATTTCTAAGTGAAAACATCTAAGTGAAGGCAGGGGAGATAGTCTTCCTCCAGGTCAGTTTTAGATCTATTTATTTTCTTTTGGCCAACCATCATCCTTCCTCACAGGAACCATTCAGAATCACAAGAGCAACAAGAGAATGCATCGACAGAAGGAGAGAGGTTTATCATTAGGTCATAAGCAGTTTAATATGCTAAGATCTGGGTTTTCATGTGAGCAAACTGATTTTAATCAGCCTCTCAAACTTTAATTTTCTTGACAACCTGGCAGAGATGAGAATGGTAACTGATAAACACTAACTATAATGTTTTGTTCCCACTTCTGAAGAGAGCCCCAGGACTGCAGAAAGAAAAAAAAAAAAACACAAAAGTAATTTTTAAAAACTTGGACATTAGTTTGAAATATTCTCTATGGTATGTTACAGGAAAGTAGTAGATCATTCAAAAAAGCGTTTTGGTATCCCCATGGATCGGATTGGTAGAAACCGGCTTTCCAGTTCCAGAGGCTGATGGATTCTCTTCCTGAGTTCAGTTCCAACAAGAAGCCCATGGGTGAGTGCTGGAAAACATCTCACTCTAGATGAATGGATTCATCCTTACCTGCAAATGTCCCACTTGGATTTATTTTTTAGCTCATATATACACATTTGCAAATATGTCTTTGGTCAATTAATGTACTCAAGTTACATAATTTATGGGACTTTTAGAAATGAAACAAACATCCTACCAAGACTGTCCAAACTTTTGAGACTAAACATGGCATTTTTATCTATTTGCAAAGTTCACACTCAACATAAAATCACGTTTAAAAATTCACACACACACATGTACACACCAATCTTATAAAAGGTGAAGCAAGTTGACAGTTTGTATTGGGCTGCATTCATAGATACCAGGAGGCATATGCAGCTAAGGCTGCAGGCTGGAGACACTTGGGGGACACCTAGATTTTATCTTTCAAATAGAAAAGTCACCCATGCATATGCTTCATAGAATAAATTTAATTATTTTCATCCAGTCCTGAGCAATTATCTGTTAACATTCAAGGAAGGGTTCAGATTCCATTTAACATATTTTCTAGTTAACATTCGTTATTAATGTTGCATAGCACAGAATTCTCTGAGAGCCAAGAGGAATGCTGCCTTCTGAATAGCGCCACCTTCAAATTCATATGGAGCTCTTTCCCTCACATCTACAAATAGACTAAATGTGATCACTCCTTGGGTCTGCTAACAACTGCTGCACTTATATTTGAGCATCCATTAGCTAATACCTATTAAAAGCCAAGTACTTCCTAGAATCAAGGGCACATCTTCCAATTCCCTGATCCATTAATATAACCCTGAGATTGATATAATTCTCACTGATTACTGCATATTATTTTGCCACTCCTCATTATCACATACTTTAATAGCTATGAAATTCTGAAAAATGTTCAAGATACCCAACATTGGAAATTCATTTTCATATAAACTTTGATACAACGGCACTCTCGACAGAAAGAAGATAGTGCAGCTGTTACCATGTCCAATACCGATGTCCAAGCTTGTGCATTAACATACCCTGAACAAACTTCAAAGTGTCTTCACAAGTCTGGTTCTTACCACTCAAACCTGTAGACAGTTCTATGATCAGAGAAGGCTTAGAAGAGAATTTAACATCGCATATTTTCTCTCTTTCTATCAGTCACTGTGGTTCACCTGCTCAGTCCTTATATTTTTGAAAACTCCCACCATTTTCACCAGTGTGACCTATTCTCTGGCTCCAGGCTGTTGATGTTGATTGTGAGTCTCACTGGTCATACCAAAAACGACCGTTTTCAACATTTATTCTCAGATATTTGTTTCCTCATGTGAAATATTGTGTTTTGAATGGGTAACAAAACCAATAAAATAGCATGTAATTTTCATTCATATTTCTGTTATTTCTAATACATTTTTCTTACGGTCACAATATCCCTTTGAATTAAACAGTACGTGTAATTTGTACAGCATAGCATTTACAAAATAAGATTCTGAGCGTTGTTAAATAATGATCACACAGTTAGATAATTAGATAATTAAAGATTAGAGAACATAAAGTCTTGTGTAACCCAAGCAATTAAGAAATGTGAGCTGCTGCTGGACATTTCTATAATCTCCATCGAACTATTCTTGTGCAGAGCAAGATGGAGAAATGAGCTGTTTCACCTTCCAGGCCAGTGTTCCCTTTGTGACCCATCACACTCTCTGGTTCCAGGCTGTTGATGTTGATTCTGAGCCTCACCGGTCATTTTTGGTCAGTCAGTTGGTGCCATGGATCAAACACAAATGTCTTTTATATGCTAGGCAAGTGTAAAACCCCTAAGCTATACCTCCAACCCTAACTTGTCACATGGTGGCAAGCCACAGAGAAAGCATCCTCTGACCATCTCTGTTTCACTTCTGTAGAGATGAAGTGCTTTCCCTTGCAGAAGGCTTGGCTGTGGGTTTTTACCTTCTGAGTTTCGCTTTCAGTTTTCACACTAAGTGAAACTTCCCCCTAGTCAAAGAAAATTTGCTTGGTTTAAGGTCAAGTCTATATTTAGCTGCTGGAAACTAACAAATCTCCAGAGAAAATGCCAATTTCTTCTCTGTTGTATTTTGGAGAGGAATAAAATCTGATATATATATATCTGATTTATTCTAACCATCACTAAAGTTTTAAGATTGTAGAAGTATTGACTTACGCAACTTACATTAAGTAGGTATTCTGCCTGCACTTTCATAGCTTTTCTATGTGCAATTAGAAACTGCAGTATTGAAGTCAGAATTGCCTACCTAATGATGTTAAAAACAGAGCCATTGACATGGCAGTCTCTTGCTAGCACTTGAATTAAGACTCCCTTTTAGTTTTGTGAAGCATGTATCATTGTTTTAAACTGACAATTTTATTTTACCATGATATTGACACCATTTTTCATATAACTTAGTAGAACCCTGAAATGAAACAGGAATTTCACATGTAAATGGGAACATCAGGTTACATTCTTGGTATCAGGAGCAAAATACACAGTTTTCAATGTGTACCTAAAATTAAAGAAACTGTAGTCATTTTTCCTTGTATTTCCTTTCTTTTTCATGACAACATCTTTTGATATAAAACCTAACAGAAATAGGATACTGTTGATATCTGAAGAAAGAACTGAAAAATAGAATTTTCACTAACACTTGAGCATAAGCTCTTAGCATACACATCACAATGGTCTTTAAACTCACAGTTATTTGAAATTATCATTTTACCTTATGGTATGAAATAAATCAATAAAATACGTCATGTGACTAAAAGCTGACATGCGGTACCATATGATTGAAGGATTATATCATCGCTGTTGAAGTTGTGGATTTCCATGTGATTTACAGAGTACAATAAACAATTTTCTAACATCAACTTTCACATTTACAGATAGGACTTACTTGCATGAGACGGCACAGACCTACAGAAGATGCTTCAGTGAAGTTCTTCATTACTCCTCCAGGTTAAACTGTTAAGGAACTGACCTTCTGCAAACCTTCCCGAAGCTTGAACCTCAATTCATCACGTCATACTGTTGCCTTGGATGTAGTTAAGTTGTGTAGATCGTTTCAGTGCATGAATATATTTGGAGATATTCTGTAATGATTCATAAATTGTAACATGAACCCAAACATACTTTTTAGAATAATAGTCAACCATTATTCACTCTTATGGCGTTAATGTTTTCACAATTCAATTACTCAATGTGCTCTCTAGTAACCTCGTATTTAAGTATCTGATGATGTAAAGAAATGAGCATGTTTAGAGAATCCATAGTGATTTATACAAGGCTTTTTGCTTGTTCTCAAGTTTGTCAAATTGTTGAAATTTTCAGGTCCAAGCTTAGAAAAAAAAAAAAAAAAGCAACAAATGAGTATTTGATTCAACCGTATCAGAAGACTGTAGCGAACGGAAATAAAGTTTGAGTAAGCTGAGCAATGTGTTCTCTGGGAACTAATAACTAAAAGTTAATATAAGGAAAGCTAATATAATTGGCCCATGTGTAATATTCCACATAACTCTGAATTTAAAAGATTTATCTGAAATGAAGTTACTCTTTTGTTTACATTTCTCACCCTTGGAGTGAATTGTACAAAGGTTTCATATGTTAGAAGCTTTTTTTTACTTTTTCTCTCCATTAGATGTTTATAAGCTATCAGTCTGATCAAATAGTGTTTTGTGCTTTGAAAAAGGGGGTATTAAAATCAACATTAGCCTAAAACATCTCACATTAAAAGTTTGAATTTGAGCTTAACTGATTTTCTGTATTATTTTAATTAAAAAATAGGCTGTGAGAGCAAAGAACACAGATCAATGGCAAAATTCCTGCCTAGAATGAAAGAGACAAATTTTCTGTCTAATTAGTACAATGGCTCATGCCTGTCATCCCAGCACTGGGAAGTAAGGGCAGGAAGATCCGGAATTCAAGGCCACCATCAGCTAAGTAGAAAGTTTAAGGCCACGGTACGCAACATGAGACCTCTGTTCCAAAAGGAGAAAGAAACAGGGAGAGAAAGACAGACAGAAAGACAGAGAAAGAAAAGACAATTATGCAATCATGTCCATTTTAAATAGGTCACAACATATTGATCTGTGCTTCATTCTGTGTAGCGAGTGCACTTCTCTCATAATATGAACATCAATGAAGAAAAAGAGAAACAATCTTCTTAACTTAAAATTACTTTACTTCATAAGTCTTAGGTTTTACCACCACATTGGAAAAAGTAGAAAACTAAACAGCAATATTGCAGCTGAAATGGAGTCTTCTTAACCATAAATTAAAACATTAGTTATGTTGATAATGTGATGTCATTTATGTTAATACAATATATATCAGTTAACTTAACTATATTTCCCTGGTACGTCACCAGTTTAAAAAGTCATGATTTAGAGATTTATATTGACCTTTGACTCTTTGCTTCTAAATAGAGATACACAGAATAATTGAATATATAAATATGAATTTCTGAGTTATACTGTTAATTACATAACCAACACTGCATGTGAGGGTGTAGTATAGGCTACAACGTCTTAAAATTTACACAACACAAAATCTATCAAATTGTGTACTTTTAATCTTCACATTATTTGGGAAATTAAATTTCTTAATTTATTAAAAACTGAATTGAATCTTCTAAAGCACAGCAGTGTCATTCTGTTTGATGCCTAAGTTTCAATGCACCTGGAATATTATCCAACTCTTCCAAAATAAATAAATGAAGGATGAGGGAGGAACGCAGAAGTTTTAATCTTTTTTTTAATAGCATTGGGATTGTGCTCACAAATCTTGTAATACATAGAGCTTCCAATTCTTGTCACCTCATGTTTAGTCGTGTGTGTTTGTGTAGCTCCCGAAGGGCACACTAGCATGTAGTTAAGCTGGTTGCTTCACTTTCTCCTTGCTTTCCTTTTTATTTAATGGGAGATCTAGTTTTAATCCAATCTGTTATCTATATTTCCAGATTTTTTAAAGCTTTTAAGTAGACAATACCATTTATAGGTAAATTTTATGCCTAAATATTTAGTTAACAGACACTGAAATTTATTATCTGCAAGCTCATTCCACAGCAGCTGTGGCTAGAATAAGAGCCTTGTGGTCAGAGGAGCATCATCTGTGCCCTGTGGCTTGTCCTTCCTGACAGGTGAAGGAAAGAGGCATCCTCTGTGGTCTCAAAGCGGGGAAGTCATGTCTCAAAGACTTGAAACGTGTGGATCTTGTTCTGGTTTTCATCTGTCAGAGGAAAGGTTGTTTGTTTATTTGTTTGTTTGTTTAGAATAAAATACCAGCCATTTGTCTTTGCCTAATGGGCTGTAAACCACCAGCCTAACTTAGTGCACAAACACACCGACTCATTAAATACCGCACAATTAGTAGTACGTAGACAAAAATGCACTTCTCAGTATTATAAAGAAAAAAGAATGGATGTGACCCGCATCCCAGCGCAGTCATTCATATTTCTTAATTATGAAGTTACTTTGAGAATGCCTCTGTGCCAGAATGGATGTCAGACAAGAGTAAGCTCAAACTCTGAGCCTTGAATTCATTTAGCAGGCTTGTTCATCTATAAGAAACAAACAAACAAAACAAAACAATGTAGTGATGGGAAATTAAAACTAAATAAGGAAAAGCCTATGCGTTCTGAACTCAGAGTCTCACCTGTTCGACTAGGCATACAGAGTTACAAAGAGTTCCTGGTGCTCTGCAGGAAGCATATGTAATGAATAAGAATCCCAAAGCAAGTCATTTTATTAACCTTTTCTTCATACTATTTTTGAGAAATCCAGTATTACTGTCTTCTATACTTAGGTAAGCTAAGTATCTCTGTTCCTTAGTGGTGTATTCATTCTTATAATTCTCAGTGGCCAACTGTCCTAATTAATACAGAAGAAGCACAATGATAAAAATGAGAAGGAAGCACCATGCATATTTTCCACGTGAATTGAGACAATATCATTTATTTTAACATTCTAAGATGCTTTTTCAACATATTTTTTTATTGACAGCCAACAACAGTACATTGAGAGAGAGAGAGAGAGAGAGAGAGAGAGAGAGAGAGAGAGAGAAAGAGAGACAATGGACTTCTACAAAGCATACAATAGATAAAAAAAAAAAAAACCTCTCCCAGTTTCACCTCTAAAGTCATTTTAATGGAGAGTTCCATCCAAGAGGTCACCAGGTGTCAATCTTCACCACACGAGCATTAATCAAACCGTAACCCAGGTGGCAGAAGTTTAACAAAGTGAGAAAAATGATGCAAGTACAAGGGTCAGTTTCTTAACACTTGAAACAAATGTAAACTTTAAGCAGAATATACGTATATAATTTTTCTAGTGTTCTTTCCTTTTGTATATTCAGAGAGGACTCAGACACAGTATTTCCAAAAGCAAGCTAAAAAAGAAAACAAAGCACGTTATTAAAAGGATTATTTTTCAGTCTTCCATTTGCATAAAATAATCTATGTGCTCAAGGAAGAGTCAGAAACAATTTAAAAAAATTTTGTTCAATATGGTAGTTGCTAGATTTATGTGGACTTAAAATTAAATAAGCTAATTGTAGTATTTAGCCATAGGTCTTCGCTGTACTGGCTAGAAATATGTGACGTTCACAATAACACCTTGAGGCCAGTGACTATCAGAATGGGCAGTGTAAATCAGAAAATGGTCCCACTGTGAAAGTTCTGTGGGGCACACTCTTGCATTATGGTGTATGTTACTACAATCCAAGAACCTCAGGAGCTGATCTGGAGACTCACACTTCTATTTCACGTTTTGTATAACAGCAAGGCTAAGGAGGACATAGTATAAGTAAAAGGGGGAGCTACATGATGTTCTACTTATTAAGGGAAGAAAATGGGAGCTTACTGATCAGTCACCTTCCAAATTACCAAATGATATTTAGGTAAGGTATTCTTCATCACACTGAGCCTTAATGTTCTGATCATTAACTTCCTTCAGACAAATAAAAACCAAATTTAGCATATTTCAGTCTTCAGACACATCAGTGAGTCATTTTAAAACTTTTCAGCAGGAAGAGCTCTCCTTCTGAAAACTTGATTTCGCTCCTGTGTAGGCAGGAGTCTATTTTCAGGTCTGAGCTGAGAACTGGCCCTTTAATCCATTCTTCCTTTAATAGAGTGTTATGGAAAGTCCTCGTCACCGTGCAGTTTGTTCCTTTAGATATCTTTGGATATCTCTGTCTGGCACAAAAATACAACGAACACAGAGCCAAGACTTACATCACATGAGCAGTGCAGTTAAGTCTGAAATGGAATACAGTTTGGGGAAATATTTTGGGCCTGGTTGAAAGGGACTACCATCAGTGGCACTACGAATACAGTCAGCTCTTTTCATGCAAATCATCTCTCAGCTTCATGAAGTGAACTCCCTTCCAGCTTAACTGCTGCTGGCCCTTGAGGTCTGTTCAGTGCTGAGCACCGTTGCTTATAGCAGCTCTCAGCTGGCTATATTCGATTTGTTAAGAAAATTATTTCAGTAATTGAAAATTCTTACTGTCTTCAGCAAGATTTGGGCGTCTATTTCACCTTCTTACATGGCTGCTCATAATGACTACTTTTTAGATATACCCATCCTACTGACTTCATGAAGAATGTGTATTTTTTCATGAGCTAAGCTTGCCATCTACTCCATGTAGTCATCACTACAACACCCTCTTGTTTGCTAGCACATAGGAGCATGCCTTCATATCTCTGCTTAAAAACAAAAGACTTTACTGGATGCTAAAATCACCACAAAAAAAAAAGTGTTCTTCAAAAGAGCTGTCTATACACGTAGAACTCTATGTGTAGCTGGCTTTCCAGCTGGCACAGCCTAACTGGAAAACTCACGCAGCATTATGAGGCATTGTCTCAAAAAATATGGTTGACAGTGTCTAAAGAACACCTGAGATTATCCTCTGGCCTCTACACAAACTGTTGTATGCACTTGTGTTCATATACACACATGAATTCATATACACTCAAGACAATGGATGTTGTCTGTGTTTCCAATTGTTTAATCATAACCCTTTCCGTAAAGAGTTGGCCCACTTGCGATGACCTTTTTGTTTCTGTATTCATCTGGAAGGGCTTGGCTTTCACCTTACTGGCGCTATCATAATTCAGATGCAGTGAAGTGTCTTAAAGTTTGTTTGTACTTGGCTTCCATGAATTTTGTTCTGTGCTGCTTCCTTCCTTAGCATCTGCTTCTGATCAACCCTTGTTGCTTATTTTCTCTCATTTTCACAACATCTGCTCTTTAACTGGCATGAAAGTTAGTTCTTGAATAGCATCTCTCTACAGTATCACTCCACGGATGATCTCATCAAAATTCCAGATGTGAATTCATCGATAAATGTCAAATTTATACTTTCTATCTGAATTGCTTTCCTAAGTTTCAGATTCATCTATTCACTACCAGCACACCTTTGTTATCCATGACATAAGTCAAAATATCAGTACATGGACAGGGTTTATAACTATCCATTATGCTCCCTGATATCCTCAACTTCACACAACCTCATTCCATTAAAATCGGGGTCACTCAAAAAGTTCTAGAAGGAAAAGTCCTTTTGCCCTCTTTTTCCCTTATTTACCCTGTATGAGGACACTGGACACTGTGTCCCAGATAGTGTATTGACAAAGCTCTCTGTCTGGGTGCCAAACACTACCAATTAAGCTGCCTTAATCCAACTTTTTAAATAAGCCTTTTGTGTTGGAGAAAGTTTTGATTTACAGAAAAGTTGGAAATCACTACAGAGAAATTATGTATGTCCCTTTGGTTATCATCAATGAAACAAAAACAACAACCAAAAAATGTTGGGTGAAAAAAAAAAAAAAAAAGAGGAGCGGGGACAAATTTTTGTTCGTGGATGGAAGGACTGTAAATTAGCCTACTTCTTATGGAAATCATTGTGGGGCTTCCTCAAAAAAAATTATAAGTCAGAGCTGTAGACATGGCTTAGCGATTAAGAGCACTGCTCTTAAAAAAAAAAAATAGCTGTGCCTATACTGGGTAGCTTACAACCATGTTTACATCCAGACCTTAGAGATTTGATGCCTGCTTATATACTGCAGATGCCTGCAGTATCCTGCAGATACACAGAGAGACTCAAACATATCCATATTATTTAAAAGTTTTGAGGTAGTCATTCTGTGGATCAAATTATGTACTTGTTTAATTTCTCTCTCACACACACACTCATCCACATACACTTTTGGAAGGTAGTAGGAGAAAACGAGTGAAGCACAAAAGAAAATACAAAGTTGTGCTTAGCCATAAATGCAAAAATTCTATCATTCCCATGTAAATGAATGACACTGGAGATGATCATTTTAAGTGAAATAAACAGATTTTAAAATTGCATCAAATAGCAGCTGGAATAAAGAGCTCAGTGGAAAATCAAATGAAGAATGTGGAGTTTAAGGACTATTTCAACAGCATTCTACAAAGTTGGTATAAGCTGTGGATGACAATTAAAAAAATAACTAAAATATTTAAGAAAATTAAATATTTGAGTATAAAAATAATTGATAAGCTTTCTTGGTTTCTTTTTTAGTCTTTTTAAAAATATTTATTTATCTATCATCTATCTATCTATCTGTTTATTTATTTGTTACAATTTGTTTACTTCGTATCCCCTCTGTTACTCCCTCCCTTGTCTCCTCCCAGTCCCATCCACCCTCCCTCTTCTCCCCCTATCTCTCTCCCCTATTCCACAGATAGGGGAGGAACTCCTCCCCTTCTATCTGATCCTAGCTTATCATGTCTTATCAAGGCTGACTGCATCATCTTCCTCTGTGGTCTAGCAAGGCTGCACCCCTCAGGGGGAGATGATCGAAGAGACAGCCCTGTGTTCATGTCAGAGACAGACCCTGTACACCTTACTAGGAAGCCTATTTGGAGACTGAGCAGCCAATGGGCTTTCTTTGAACAGCGGGTCTAGGTCCTCTCCATGCATAGTCCTTACTTGGAGTATTGGTCTCTGTAGGTGTCCCTGGGCCCAGGTGTTTGGGCTCTGCTGTTCTCCTTGTAAAGTTCCTTCCAGATCTTTCTATCTTCCTTTGCTATTATTTTGTTTGTTTGTTTGTTTGTTTGTTTTGTTCTCTTTTCTTTTCACTAAAAAAGGAACCTTGACCCTTTAGATGAAAACTGTCTCTGGTCGTTTAAGACAAAAGAAAACTTGTACCTCCAGCTGTAAGAGTTAGAAGAGAGTCAGAAATATTTAAGATTATTATATATTTTATAAATGTTTAATAATGTTTTCTCAAGGAAATATCCTAAGTAAGACATATGTCCACGGTTAAGAATGAAAAATCAAAAATATCTGGAAGGGTAAAACAATACAATAGACAGAGAAATCCTAGAAACCACCAATTCCTAGGAGAACCCACCTGTCATTCTCAGAGTTAGGGCATGCCCTCAATAGCTGGTCAGCAAAATTTCAGAACGGCTAAGGATATCACTCCAGATGTCTCTGTCTTCTCTTCTCCTTCTTGAAGGAGATAAGCGATTGTACTTATTTCCCTGTTCCTCTCGCAATGATTGTGATTGTGTGGGGTAAATAATCTGGCTTTTTATTCTGTGTTGCCACACTGATCCTGATGGGACATGCCCAGGATAATTAGTCATTTATCCCTTAGGTCACTGAGGTTGGGGTTGTGCAGTCCCTTCAGGAATGGAATGAGTATAGTATAGTACACATATATATTAAAAAGCAAAGGATCTGGTGGAGTGCTAACTACATACTATGTGGACGTCCTGATAGGCACTATTTTGACTTGTCAGTATGTTGGGGCAGCCCGTGACTAATCCTTCTAGTAGTAGGAGGAAGTATAACTTTGGAACTGAAGCAGTTCATAACCTGAATGTTGCTTCTGGGCTCTGTATTTGCCACGAGCATCCTGGAAGCAGTTAAAATAGTCTAGGTGATATAGTGGCAAAACATAAAGATGCAGAGCTATATGCTTTGAACACAGCTATACTAAGTGTCTGAGACATGAATTAACACTAAATTCACAGCAGAGTTTAAGTTACACTAATGGAAAGTCCAACCAATCTGTATTTCTACCTTTCTTCAACATTTCTCCTCTTCTCTGCTTTCTCCTCCTTAAATATAAGGAGGACATACAAGGCTTGACAAATGTAAATTAGCCTATTTCCTACTTTCTCAGAAAGTTTTTAATACTATTTTCTTTTCATTAGTAATATTGTAACTAAATGCTTTTACTGTAGTTATAGATAAATTGGGGTGGTGATAAGAAAAGTCAAATTCACCTTAATAAATTCACATCCCTAATAAACTGGAAAAACACATAGGATATTTACTTTTTCAAAAATCAGAACCAAGTTGGCAAGAAACAAGGAAATCCTGGGAGAGCTATGGAAACCCAGTGATTCAAAAGAATAAATTTCATAAGATTACATGTTCGAGTCAAATCTTTGTTCATAACAAATATTGTAGCAACGGAGCTTCTATTTATGTAAAGAGAAATTAACTTGTTTCAAACTTGGTTATTTCTACTTCCATTCTCCTAGATTTAATTGTTAGGCCAAAATAAGAAGAGTAGATGAGAGTTTTAATCACTAAGGACTTTTTTCATTTAAACCTGAAAAGTATGACCTAGTTACACACTGTTGCTGCTATTACAGGATCAGGTACATCTGTACTGGGACACTACCATTAGACTCTTTTCCTTAAAATAAATCTCTGACCTTTATCTCAACCAGAGGCCAAAAAATTGCCATTATTATGTCTTTATTCAGAGAGATTTTTACCAAAACAGTTTTTTGGAAGTCAATTTTACAAGTAAAATAAAAGCTCACCTCGTTTATTAGGTTGGGAAGGGGATAGCTTCTCTATAGCGTTGGATAGCTCAGCGTTCTTTGCTTCCATAGTCCATTCTTTCCGCTTCTTTAGTTATGAGAAATCAAAGAATAGGAAGATGAAAAGAAAGAAAGAAAAAGATTTAGAAACAGGGAGGAAAAAAAAAAGAAAAGTTATGAGAAAAAAATTAAGCAAGAATAAATTAAAAAAAAAAAAGGCCCTAAGACTGGCATTCAGGGGTTGTGTGGAATAAGCATGAGAGTTAAACCAACATTGAAAAGAAAGAGGTTGGAGTCATGTGAATAATAATGGCTTCCATAGGTGCATATATTTGAAAGTTTGCTTCCCAACTGGTGGACTGTTTAAGGAGGATTAGGAGGTGTGGCTTTGTTGGAGAAGGTATGTCACTAGGGATAGACTTTGAGGTTTCAAAAGCTCATGTGAGTCCCAGTCTCACCCTGTCTGCCTGCTGTTTATAGCCCAGAAGTGAGCTATCAGCTCCTGCCACAGCACCATGCCTGCCTGCCTGCTACAATGTTCCTTGACATGGTGTTCAAGGACTCACCCTCATATATTATAAGCAAATTCCCAATTAAATGCTTCCTTTTATAAGTTGCCTTGGCCATGGTATCTTTTCCCAGCAATAGAACTGTACCTAAGACACACTTTGTTAATAAATCAAGTCAGCCTGGGTATAGCCTAGGTAGCTAGACTTAACATGATGTGCCTCATATGATCAGTCCCCTCCAAAAAAATTCCAGAGAACTGTGTGATTGCTCAACTTCCAGGAGTCCTTTTCCTTTCCAGGAGAAAGAAACAAATTTCAGGCCCTACAGTTTTCACTCAGCATTTCAACCCAACCTTAATATTTAGCAAGCTTTCCAAATACTGAATACCTACAAACCAACTCTACCAATGTAGGGTTGGATTCCACATTGCCTGTCCATCATGTTCTTGCTCCTCAGAAGAGTAAGATGGGCCTAATTCTGTTTCCAAATGGCCAGCCTGTTTGTATAATAATGGAGCAGCACCAAGTTAACTGGAAGAAGTTGAGAAATAGTATGATGCATACATTAAAATGCTTTGTATGAGCTATTAAGGAGCAGAGAAAATAAAGCTGGTGGAGAAGACAGAGCTCACTGTCAAGATGGCAGAACTCAGTCTCTACAAGCAGCTCCTTGAGGCCAAGTGGCTGTACTCACTCACATGTTTCCTTTTCTGAAACCATGTATCTTCTACTAGCATGAAATAGAATTCCAATATTTAAAAAGTATAACTTCAGAAAACACCAACTTATAACTTCTGATTTTACAGACGACAAGTTCAGAGAATCTTATTTATCACACCGTCCCATGGTAAGGTCACTGGTGTCATCACATTTGCTGTAGTGTGTGTGTGATTTTTGTCTCAGTATAATTTGTTTCCTGTTCCTTAGAGAATTACTTTATTCTTTCTCTAGCAGAAATAGAAGTTTCACATTGTAATATTTATACTTTTTGAAAAAATAAGGTGTCAAAGATTTATCTAATAATAGTTCTTAAAATCTAGCATGGAACTATTTTGAACTCTCACCTGTTTAAGTTCCTCCAATTTGCTAGGCAGATCTACACCTGTAAGAGACATTTGTCAAGTGAAAAACAAACCATTTTAATTCACTTAAGATATGCACTTATGCTCTTAGTAGAAGGCAGAGATCTTTGTTATATGATCTGAGGTTCTCCTCTTACTCCTAACACCAAATACTAAACGTATTTCTAATGTTTATAGTAACGAATTATAATAATCTATATCATAAAAAGTACCTATGACCCTCAGTAAGCACAAAGTTTTTTTAAGTATAACATAGTTCTATTATGAAGTATTATTTATGCACAAATCATAATATTTTACTGAGCTAGAAAAATTATCATGAGGCAATATAAAATGGAAGAGATAAAAATTCTTCATAAAATCCAAAGAAAAAGAAAAATTTCAAAAGCTCTAAGTTTTATTACTCGGGTATGAATTTTTCTCCATTCTATACTTTTAATTACTTTTCAAATAAAAATAAATTTTAATTATGCGATGTTTGCATCATCTTGCTTTTTAAAGTATTAATATTTTTGAGGGTTTTGTGTTTGTTTGTTTTACAAGTTATGAAAAAAAGCTGGAGCCATGGACTTAGGCACAAGGTCTGCCACTGGGACGCATCCCCACTCCTAATGTAGTTTTTTTTTTTAACTAATATTTTATCCAACGAATATAAACTTTAAAAACGCATCAGATGATGTCTGAGAAGGAACCACTCTGTCAGTCGTCACACTCTCTCTTGGGTTGTCCTCACTATATTTAGGGCAGAATATTGACAATTTATGAGGTCATATCTTCTTCCTCAAAGGACTGTTGTGTCCCAGTTGATGCAGCCCGGATGGTCAACTTGTTGTCTCTGCCTCCATTTCAGAGAGTAAAGGAACACAACAGAAAATTGCCAGGCCACTGTGATGTGACTTGATGTGCTTGGGTAGGTTGGTGTGGGGTCCCCTTTTCTGAGGGAAGGGAGATAAGGGAAAGAGAGAGGGAGGGGGTTACCACTGGGATGTAAAGTGAATAAATATTTTTTTTTAACTGCAGTTAGTTGGTGAAATTCCTAGTGGAAACCTATCAACAGAATATTTTTGAAATGTCTGATGTAGAAAATACTACCTATTTTATCGAGAGTCAAAAATATAAGAGAGTAAGATGACATCAGCACTTACCAACTCGTTCACACTTCTCATATAAAATAAAATGTGTTTTTATTATTTTAAATGACTCTGTGACTTTTATCATGAATGTATAACGGTGATCTTTACTTAAGGCTTCTAGATAACATCTAAGGCCCATTGAAGTCATGGACCTGGGAGGAGAGCCTACGGACTCACATTTTACTAACCTGGCAGAATGGCTAACTACATTCTAAATATTTGTCCTTACACCCAAAGATAAGTGTAGTCCTCGCTCCTTGACAAGGAAACTTCTATTTGCAACAGGCAGAGAAAACTCCAGAAAACCACAACCAATCAAAATGTGGTTTGTGGAGCCCAGTGTAGATAGATATGTCTACAAAACATGCCCACACCTAAGCCTTGGGGGATTAAAGGAGGCAGAAGGATTGTAAGAGCCAGAGGATCTCAGATTATCAGTGAAACTGCTATTGTTTTGTTTTTGACAGACATGGTATGCCTTGTTCTTGACTTACCAGTGTGGGAGGGTCTCTGGAAACCAGGGTTTCGGTTCAGCAGAGCCTGCGGCAGTTTCTTGTAAGCGGTACTTTCTTTAGCTGGAAACAACTCATATCCTGTAACAATCAAATGTCAACATGTTTTATGAGTCACTGAATATGCTTCTAGGCCATTGGGATTTGCAGTCAACTCTTGATGCATATATTCACCATTGTCAGAGGAAGAGAGGTGTATACGGCCCAAAAGACAGGCCATTCTGAAACTTATCGGATAAGTGCCATCATCCTGAGAGAGTGGGACAGACATGAACCTGAAAAAGTAGTGGCATGGGAGAATAACTTTACTTTTATTTTTGTGGGTTTATTTTTTTTAATCATCTGCAGCTGCTTTTGAACATATGAAGTAAAGATTAAAAATTGGTTTTTGAGAGAAAAGAGTAACACTTCATTCTGTGATTTTTTGATAAGTTTTATTTAAATATGAGACTATCTGTGTTACTAGGTTCACTTTAAAGACCTTGAGGAAGAGCTAGAATGCTTTCTATTTATCCGTCTACTTCTTTCCATTGTCCTTGATTTACCCCACAGGCATTTAGGGCTTAGTTCTCCACATGTCTCAGCATTATAAAATGTTTATATTCTGGGACAACATACTTCATTCAATCTGTGAAGTATGAGTATTCAAAAACATTTTGATTAACAATGATGCCTTTAGAATAACAATTAGTATAATACAATGAACTTAAATGAAGGCCTAAAAGAAATGAAAAGTTGATTCTTATACCATATACAGTCCATTTCCCTTCCCCATCTCCTCTCTCTCATTGTTACTGCATGGACAGGAAGTAGGTTAATGAGGGTTGTCTACAATAGATGTGTTATCTAAGCTGACCTCAGTGGTTAAAAGTGAAGTTTACTATAATAGTTTCAGCAAAGAAAATGGCTCAGAACCTGACTAAATTATCTTCTTTTTATAAAAAAAAAAAAAAAAATGCCCTGTAGTCATTTATTTATAGAAGAGTTGTACTTAAAACCCTTTACATTTTTCTTTTTCTGTCTTTCTCTCTCTTCTCTCTCTCTCTCTCTCTCTCTCTCTCTCTTTTTACAATTTTAATCTGGATTGAAGCCCCCTCCCTCAATTCCTCCAGTCCTACTCTCCTTCCCTCTTCTCCCCTATCTCCTTCCCCGAATCCACTGAAAGGGGGAGTTCTCCTCCTCTGCCATCTGCTCCTAACTTATCAAGTCTCATCAGGACTGCATGGATCCTCTTCCTCTGTGGCCTGAGAAGGTGGCATCGGCAATGGCAAGTGATCAAAGAGCAGGGAACTGAGTTCATGACAGAGGCAGCCCCTGCTCTCCTTACTTGGGAACCCACATGGAGACTGAAGTGCCAATTGGCAACATCTGAACAGGGTTTCTAGGTCCTCCCCATGCATGGTCCTTGATTGGTGCATCAGTCTCTGCAGGATCACCTGGGCTCGTATATTTAGCTTTGTTGAGGTCCTTGTGGGGGTCCCTGTTCCCTTTGTGTTCTATCCTTACCCTCCCCCCCCCCGCTGCTTAAACACAAACACACACATATTTAAAAATTAGTAAAAATAAATTTAAAAAAATTAAAAAAAAAAAAGAATTACACTGTTTTGCTCTTACTCCTTGGGTGGGGAGCTACATTTTAAATCACATTCTGTGTTTGTAAGTAGAACATTTTCCAAATTGATACAGATCAATTGCTTTCACCTGTTTTGTTTCCAATGATACTGTCTATATAATGTTTGCTCTCAGACATTCTTTCCCGCTTAGAACAAGCACCATTTACAAGAATCTCTCAAGAAAGGGAGTTTGGAAAGATTTTTTAAAAAGCATTATATCTAAAGAAATTAAGATGATAACTGGGAAAAATATGAAAATGATCATGTTTCTGTTCTTGTCTCCATTTTTAACTTGTAAGTTGTAGCTAAAAGCCTTAAGAGAAAAATAAAAAATAAAAAGAACTTGTTCCTTTAACAAACTTCCATGTTAATCATTGAGCAGGGTTACCATCGACTAAGAAAATAGCTGCGTACTAAACATCTGAATTTGAGGAGTCTTTGTCACAAAGGGAGATAAACTGCTCAGCTGGGAGAGAGTGAGTGATAGAGGCACAGAAAATACTGGTCCGTGTCCACTCAAGGGGCTCAGGTCAAACCAGCAGCTCTCTTCTTGCTCACAAGAATGTGTGAAGCTCATAATCAAGAGAAACAAGAAAATTCTACCAGACAAAATTCTAGAAACTTGCCAGATAATAACACAACCAAGATAGCCCATAGTCTTCTTGGCTATGTTTTCCTTTTCTGTTCTTCTGCTCAACTGTTTTCCAGTTTCACACTTTTTGCTAAAGCATGCTTTAAATTTTTGAATAAAAATGAATGAAAGCTAGTAGCACTGCGCTAGTTGTAATGGATATTTAATATTTATAGGGAAAATCTTATTTAATTCTTGAAATATTTAGAACAGAAAAAAAGCTCTACTTAAAAGTTAATCATTTTCAGTATGTTCAATGATTCTGAGATGGAGGAGAGTCTGAGAGAGAAGTCCCCCCTCCCAACACACACACTATGCTTGCTAGAGATATAGGCAAGGCAAGTCACCTTGTGGAATCCTAAGGATAGAGGTGTGGTTTATCAATCTTACCGATGCTATAGAGTCATATATGTGTGTTTATATTTCACAGATTTGTGAAGCCAGAGTTATAATAACCAGTGACACATATGACTGCTGCAAATTCTGCAACAGATCACATTTTTTCTCACATGCTTATGCTATGCCAGAACCACCAGAAATCTTATTTTGCAAAGAGAGCAGTAGAGACCTACAAATGACGTGATTTGGATGGAGACAACAAAATATGAGTGCCATCAACAGAATACAGAATGTATAAGTCCCACCCTTGAGTTTGCTTTTCTGATGGTATTTAGTTGTCAATAAGAAAATGATTAATAAGTATGCTTTATAAATTTCCTTTCTACAGCCAAACATAGCAGGCTTTTAAAACCAGTTATGTTTCATTGGCTTATAAAATCACATTAGGGGTAGCAAAGTACAGTAAAGGTGGATTAGATCCATATGGGAGAAACTTGATCCCTTTTCTAACCTTAATGTCACATGATGTTTGTTAAATTCCCTCTGACTTCCGCCTGTATATGATAAAAATCTAGCTCCATCCTGTAGATTAGATAAAGGAAGGAAAATCCCACAGTTTCAAGCCTAGAAGGAATATTGTTTTAAGAGCAGTATTTTAAGTTATTACTTTTAAAACAAGAAAGCTTACAAAAGTTTTGGAATGTAACTTGTTTGCCTAATAAATCAACACTACTTGCAGGTGGACCAGGTCACAGAGAAGGGGTTATTTGCACACATTGCAGTAACATTTTCCAAGTTTTTGTTACAAGGTGATACCCACCTAACTTTTCTTGCAGCAGTTTTACAACGGTATATTCTTATAGATGCCACAGTTATATTATTTGCTTAGTGTGCATACTATATATTTGGTGACACACATAAACTCAGCTAATACTTAATCCCAGTGTTTGCACCCACCTACAACCCCCCCCAGCTTGCCGTCCTCTCAGCTCTTAAAAGCACATCTGTTATCTTCTACTTTCTCTGAGATGTGCTTTTCATGAGCACTGAGATAATAATCTTGTATGACAGAAGCCTTTTTTATCTTTCTCCAAGGTACTTCCAGAATGTGACTGACTCTACAGCTCCTTACACATTTTAAACCTCTGACCATATATTGCAAATGTAAAATAAATGCCTGCCATTAGAAAAAAAAATAAAGCTGAAGTTAATACTACATTGGGCAAATTTGGCATGATTTACCAAATCTCTGAGAAGAAAAGCTTCACAGAGCACCTTCAATTCAGAATAGCAACTACTTAAGGAGGGTTCGTTGATGAATTTATATTAACTGCCTTACAAAGATATTTCGGTAATGGGAGAAAAATAAGCGAAACAAGCAGAAAGACAAGGATTACTTGTCTTTCTGTACACCTGTACAACTTTAGATTCATTACTCACCCACATACCTGAGAGCCACATCTGTGGCTGACCATTCACACACTTTAAAAGGTCCATCACAGACAAGAGAGCCAGGAGTTCAAAGCAGAGAGAGGTCGAGAAGAGTTTCATATTAAAAATCTCCTGTGTCAACAGAGAAGCTAAAATTTCAAACCACAACAGATATTTTAGTGGCTGTAGAGCGTAGCAGAGCCTGCCTTTTAGAGGCGAGTGTGTTTCAGTTATGAGTCTCCTAGATAAGGGGAGAATTTTACAGAATGTAATGCATCTTGTCAACATGATTCACTCTCTGGAGAAGGGACAGATTGGCTACAGGGTCAATGGCAGAAAGAACCAGATCGATATTGCTTGTATCTGCCCATTTATTCCTACACATGCTCACACAGTCTAACACATGCATAAGCCCAAAGCAGTTATTCAGAAAATAGAATGTATATGTTGAACTTCTGTAAACTTCTGTTTATTTTCCTTGCTACAGGATTAGTTGTCCTGAAATCCTAATGATGTTCAGGTTGAGAACATAGGAAGATGGTAAAAGTTGGACCAATTTCACTAATTTAGAGCCAAGTGGTTATATTCTTAATAGTAACATAACCATCATCACATTCTTAACCGACAATAAGGATGAAAGTTGGAAAGAGCTTGGGTTAAAAAGCAGTGCTGCGCTAGAGAAAGATGGGTCCATTCTGCTACATGCAGCACTTTCTTAAATGAAGGCTCAATTTAATTAATTCAAAGTTGGCAAATGTCCCATCAATTACTCTCTTTAATACTTGCCTTAATTGAGATGGTTTTATTTTAAGTCAGAGTATTTCATTATATCCTGAATGCAGATTTAATGGCCCTAGAGATGCTGTAATGACCTCTAGTCTTGTATTTGCTTCTCCTAAGGGACTGAGGACATATCAGCTCTACAGCAGACTCTGTTGTAAGCGTGCAAAGTACACACAGGATTTAAAAGGGGTATACACCAAAATTTTGTTACCCAGTTCCTTTGTTATTTTCCTAAATAAATCTAAGCTACTCATTTGGATCTCCATGCATGTTCTTCCACTGGTTCATGTTCCAGTTCTAATCTTGACATGCTTCTGGCTGGCTGATGTCCTTTGTTCTCTGCCCACTTTCCCTGCTCATTTCAAAAGACTGATATGCCACCCACTCCAAGATTTTAATGTCTTTGTTCTTTCATCTGGGTCTGAGTTGTGACATTTCTTTCACCCTTTGGACTGTGTCTCATAGTCTCTTCCCCTTTTATTTATTGTATGTCTGTCTCTACTTGCAAACTGGAAAGATTTCCAGAGACATTCTAGCCATTTTTGTCCTTGGATTAAAGTTTTCAATGAATTAAAGAAAAAACAAGGGAGAACATCATGCTTGTTGTGGGAACAAACGATTGCATTTCCGGGTAGTTGAAAAGAAAAAAAAAAATGGAATAATAACCCCAGATTTAGAGCAGATAGAGCGTCCGTGTGAGTCACTGACGGCAAGCCCAACCATGCACAGGGTTTTCAAATATTCTATGCTAAAAAAAATTGGATAGGGAACCTTGTTCCTTTTTATTACTTTATCTATTAAAAGCAGCTGATTCTTTAAAGAATAGGCACAACTTTAACTTTTTAATTTGTTTGTTTCCATTGTCCTTCTGGCCAGAAATGTGGATGGTTTTAATGGAAGCAAACCCATGGCCTTTTGAATATCTCACCGAATTAGTCATCTTCTAGGCAGGAAACATGTTATGATCAACACAATTTAACTGAAAGGCACACAACTGAAAGACTTTTTGCAGGGATGTTGGCAGGACTGAGGCAACTAGCAGCAGAGAGAAGCCATTCCACCCAAGTGCTGCAGGGGCATTGGAAGGAAATGTGACCATTAGAGACCCAGGCCAGTTTGAAGCCATAAAAAAGGAAGCCTGTCGGGCTCTGTGCTGATTATATCTGTCACCCTCACCCTCAGGCTCAACCTACAAGGCCATTCCTTAAATCCTTTTTATTAATCTCAGACCACATAGGATACAGCCCCCATTTCCCATTTCACCATCTCCCATTTCACCAGGGAACTGGTACACAGTAATTGGTAAGTCCTAACCTAGCTTGAGTCCCTTCTGCTCCATGGGGAGTTTCCAAAAACAAATTCAAACAAAACAACCTCCCCCCAAACTGAAGAAGCAATCCTCCTTTTCCCTTTTTATTCCCCCATTGCATAACAGGCTAACTGTGCCTTTCTGCCCTTTTGCCTAATGGGTAAAACCATTTCTGTGCCAGGCCTGCTGGGTTTCTTTTGGCTGCTGGGTTTTATAATCATTATTTAGACTGAGGTATCCATGCTGCTGCCTTTCTTACCTACCTAATGAGAGTCCTCATTTTGCTTTAAATTTTTGGTGTCTATATCTTTCAATGGCTAAGTGGGCTTACTTTTTCCTGAATTAAACAGATTTCAAATGGTTATAAATACTTTTAATATTAATCTAATTTTTGACCTACTCAAAATCTGCTTAGCTGTGTTCAAATCCCTCCTTCCTCTCCCCTTTTATAGCATACCTTATCATATGGGAGCAGCTATGACCTTTACTTTTCTAATTAAAAACAACTCAGTCTTTTTCTTACCCCTGCCTCAATACTGAGGACCTTATATGGTTTTTTGTTTTGTTTTTTGTTTGTTTGTTTGTTTGTTTGGTGTGGTCCAGGACTATCTCTGCTGCTAGGCCAATGGACTGGAAGATAAATATTACCATTTATTCTCCCCAAATCACACTGAGTAAGAGTAAATATTTCTACAACTACAAACTGAGCCCAAACTAAAAGAAAAAAGCTGTAGTGTTATTAGTTTCTCTTGGCCTCATCTTAGCCATATCTACAGGAGTGGTAAGGTCTTATGAATGCTTAGTACTCCCTAGACTTCACAAGGCAAATAACTAAAATAGCCAAGAATTTTAAGCCAGGTACTGGTATTGCTTGTCTTTAAGCACAGCAGAGGCAGGCTGATCTTTGAGGTCAAAGCAAGCCTGGTCTATAGTGGGAGTTCTAGGACAGACAGGGCTACATAGCAAATCACTGTCTCAAAAAAACCTAAACCAAACCAAACCAACCAACTAACCAACAACACAAACAAACAAAAGAAAGAACTTTTAATAATTCAGAACCAATTAAATTCACTTAAAGCAGTCATATTTCACAAATATCAGGTCCTAGATTTACTTGTAATTGCTTACAGCAGAGCCTGTCTACATCAGAATAAGCAAGCAAACAAACACCTTTGTTTTGAAAGTAAAAAACTTAGAACAAGTACAACAAAATCTCCAAAACACCATTAAAAACACTAGTGATTTTTCAAAAGCAAGGAATAAAATGGAGCCTTAGCTGCTGATTTTTAAAAAGATTTATTTTTAGTGTGTGTATGTGTACCACATGTATGTGTAATGTTTGCTGAAGCCAGAAGAGGGCATCACATGCCCTGGAAATAGAATTACAGACAATGGTGAGCCATCTTGTGGGTGCTGGAAACTTAACCTAGACCCTCTGCAAGAGCAACAGCTACTCTTAAAAACTAAAGCAACTTTCTGATCCTGACTGGTGAATTTTGAATAAATGTCTATGGGCCTGTGAGTTGGCTCAAAGAGCGAAGGTGTGTGCCTTTGGTCCCTGGAAACCAGTGGGAAGAAAGAGTGACCCCTTCCAAGTTGTCCTCCGTTCCATCATGGTTAGGTTTAGCATAAGGAAAAAAGAACATAATATAGATTCTGTCATTTTTCTCTTCTGATTTTTTTTTTCTCCTGGTTTGACTTAACAGGAAGCAAAAACAAGGAGCCCCAAATGATAAGTCTATGGATATCAGTCTCCCAGGATAGATCTTGGTAGGGAAGTGGAAATAATTTAGGGATAAGGAAAGAAAAGAAGAGATACTGTCATTATACATGTTCTCTCAAACTGCAGAAAATTAAAAAAAAATCCATATATGGCAGGACAATTAAAAACACCCCCAAACGTACTTGCTACATAGCTTCCTTCTTCACAATTTATGGAGTGCTCTATTACAGGGTTGTACAAACTTTTCTTGTAAAGGCTTTGGCAGTGCTTTAGACCATGAGCTTAAAGAACAATATTGAAAAGCAATCAGATTTTTAAAAATCATTTAAAATGTAGTATTTGGACAGTTATAAAGTAGTCACTCAAATTCAGTGGGCTGGGTTTGGCCTGCGGACAGCAGCTTGCCAAACTCTGATCTAAAATTTGCTGATTTCCACTTTAATTTTTTTTGCTAACCAATTTTAGTGTCAAGTTAAAACCGTATGACTTCCTCCTGAGCTCTCACACTAGGATGCTGAACTGAGACAGAGAGCCAGCTTAAGGCGGTGGCTGTAGCCACACAGCGAACTTTGACAAGACGCTGGGCTGAGATTTCCCCCCTCCTGCTAAATAAAGCAAGCGGCCCAGTTTTGCTACTGTGTTTCCATCAGAAAGTGCCCTCTTCTAGGCTTCCTCTGATTTGGGCTTATCTTCAGTTTAGTTTCATTGTCCGCTAGTGAGAGTGCCCTCCCACTCGGGAGACAGAACACTAATTTGCTACCCTGCCCTTTATGTAGCAAGCCCAGGAAAGGATTCTGCTCCACCCGATTTGATCGCACACCCACTCATTGATAAATACGCACGACTTGTGGACTAATGGACTGAAAGATAAGACCAGGGACAGCGCAAGTTGAGGACAGGAATGTTCTCCTTAGGAGGGAGAGGCAGTTCCTAAAGGAGAGTGAATGCTGTACCCTTGGGATGAAACAGGAGAGGTCGGTATTTCAGGGAAACACAAATGTAAGAATTACAGACCAATGTGGTGTGGCATGTTAGAACAGTGGGGAGTCTGGTACAAGTCTCTGTCACAATCTCCCCGCTCCCATACTGAACGTCAGCTATGGTAGACATTTACAGGTTTTTGTTGAATGAATGAATGACCCAGTTCTCCTCGATGCTTGCGAAGATTCTTTTTTCCAGAAAGGCCCAGAATTTAATTCAATGTCTTGTATTCTGGTTCCTTTTAAAAAGAGGAATAGGAAACATATACAAATGAAGTAAATATACTCAAATATTAATATAAATATATGTATATATAAATATACTCAAATATATCTCTATATCCACATCTGTTCTATCTATATACTCAAAACCTACTAACACTAGATAGAGGAGCGCCTGCTTGGCACTCAGTAAGCATTTTACACAAGTCTTAATCACAGAGCGCAGCTCAGACAGGACTTATCCCGGCGCCTGACTGGCAGGTGCAGCCTTTGGTCCGGGCCTTCAGGACACAGCTGCAGCCGGGGCTGGGCGCGGCGGGCACAAAAGCGAGGAGGAGGAGGAAGAAGAAGAGGAGGAGGAGGAGGAGGTCTGGCTCGCGCGCCTCTGTGTGCGGTGCAGCCTAGCAGCTCCCGCCCCCACCGCCGCGGCCGCCGCCGCCTTTCTGTCTCCTCTCTCCCTCCGTACTAGACTCCGGTGCATTTCCGGCCCGGGGGAATTCGGCGGTCGAGCGGGTCGGGGCGAGCGGGTGGCTGCGGCCGGCCCGCGGAGTGGGCGTGGGCCGAGGTTTCCGAGCGCCCAAGGCCGAGCCGCAGCCATGGCCGACGTGAGCGTCGATCAGTCCAAGCTGCCGGGCGTGAAGGAAGGTAGGCCGGGGCCGGCGGGTTCCGGGGCGCGGGGCGGAGCGGGAGCGCGGGGCCCGGGGCGCGAGGCTGCGCGGGGCGCGGGGCGGCGAGCTGGCCTGGCCTGCCACGGACTGCGGAAGGCCCGTGCGGCCTTGTCCTGCGCAGTGGACGCCTAGTGTAGAAATCACAGCCCAGCCGGGATGCCCAGGGACAGGGATTGGCGTTCAGAGTGGAGCCTTTGTTTTGAAACATGACCCTCTCTCTCCCTCCTCTGTTCCTCCTGCTCCTCTCTGCTGCCTTTTTTCTTTATTTTCTCCCTCTTTCCTTCTGTCTCTCCTCTCCCTTCTCCTAGGCTACTGTCTAGTTGGCTCTTTCCTCACCTTCCAAAAGGTTTAAAATTGTAGGCTTGGCATTGCTTCAAGTGGATGGTTCCCAAGCAGCTGTAAGTCCTCTCTACCCTACCCCAGTCCGCGTGCATGCATACACACACCTCTTCTTTTTTAATGAAGACCAGACTGGGGGTGAGGGGGAAGCTTGCGACCATGGACCCTGTTTCGTTTTGTTTTGTTTTGTTTTGTTTTTTTCCATGGCTCCCTTTATTGAAGTCCAGGAACATGAGGATGACTAGTACTGTCCAGGCCTAGCTAACTCCAAACAGCCTTCATCACATGCCCCTGGGCCAGCAATTTTTTTTTATTTTTTTTAATTTTAGTTGCTGGCTCATCTCATTGTCACTCTTTGGCCCTCCCATATCAGGAAGCCCTGAAGTTCCAGACTTAAGTATTGCTAAACTTAAAATGTTCAAGAGTGCTCTCGTAAAGCCAGAAGTTCTGCAGGGCCTTTGTTGTGGGTCTCATTTGTTCCACCTGGGATCTGTGGCCAACACTGTTTGGGGGGGGGGGGGGGCGTGGAAGTAAAAATACCGAGTTTTGCTTTCTTGGGACTTAGTTTCATTGCTAACTTAATGTGACTCAGATGGTCTTGCTCTCAGGCCAACGTAGAAATCCCAAGACAGCGTTTGCTTGTCTGCCTCTGCCCTAAAATTTCAAAGGAGCACAGTGGCTTGGGGGCCAGTGATTTTATGTTCAGATTGCAGTAGGCTTGGATCTACTACTTTGTTGCTAAAGAGTAATAATGGCCCCAGGCTGAGCTTTTGGTGTTAGTGTTTTTCCATCCGTTCTTGTTCCTAGCTTGACTTTGGTTATTACAGTTTTTCATTCTCTGAGACTAAGGACCTGAGCCATCAGGAAGACAGATTGGTTCTTCACCGTGAGACCTGTTCTAGAGCTTGTTTGTCTTTTGCTTTTGGATAAGGGCTTTGTGTGCAAGTATGTTGGTCTTATGTTGGAGTAAATTCGCTAGTACTCTCCTTGTTGGTGGGTATCCCAGAGAATGGAGCTCAAACAAAACCTCAGGGGCATAGCTTCAGTGCCCTCCCCAGCCTTCCATCTTGTTTCAGTGACCTGGAAAGAACCTGTGTCTATGTAAGCTTTGAAACCTTGAGGTTTTCTGATTTCTTACCAAGACATGTCTAATTTGTGCTAGTATTTTATTTCTTAAGTAGTTCCACACTTTCCATCTAAATCTGCAAGTTGTTTTTTTTTTTTTTTTTTTTTTTTTTTCCTAAACAAATTGGTTTTCATTCTGGATAGCATATGCTTGGCAGCCCTATTTATCTATTCTGATGAAGTGACATGGACATTTAGTATGGCTCTTTCATGTGTCTTTGTTAAATTAGAATTTGATACTTGCTCACTTTGAAGGAGATCAAAAGCTGTTGGGATCATTGTCCTTAACACCTAGCACCTGGCTCTAAGATCATTAAGGAGCACGATGGGTTTACTAGGCGTGCTCCCACAGTAGTGAGGTTTTGATCTGGGCTGTATTCAGGTCCAATGACTTGTATCTTTCATGTGATCCTTAATTATGGCCCAGTTACCATCTAACAGTATCTTTTCCCTAATTAAAGAGAACTCCAAGATGCCCATGAAGTAGGGCATGTCCTGCGCTGAGTGGCCCTGAAACTCACAGCTTAGCCCAAGTCATTTAGTAGCGCTTGCTTTGCTTAATATTTTGGATCAGATATTTGAATCTTTTGTAAAAAGCCATTATCTCTTGTGCTTTTCACTTTTCTTTTGAATGTAAACCTTTATGTACAGTTTACATACAGTTACATTTGACATTGTGGAATGAATTCTAAGACCAAGAAGAATGTGGGCATGCGTTTCTTCCCATTTTGCTTTCTTTAAGGAAGGTAGGGCACTTTGATATTTGCTGTATCAAAAACAAATATCAGGGTACTGGACTATCTAAAAATCTTCTTCCCTAGATTAACATTTAATGCTTGTGTGTTTGGTTTTATGGCAGTCATAGCTTCATTGGAACACCCCTTATAGCATACACAGTTGGGAAGTGTGTGTACTTTTAAAAATAACAAACTAGGAGACTAAAGAAATCTGAGTTTATACAAGTGAAAAGGGCTAAGTCAGTTAAATGTCAGTACACACCTATTTCCTAATCAAAATATATTTGGAACATCCATTTTCTCTTTAAAGGCAAATGTATCTTCTCTGTCACTCTTCTCTTTTCTTTCTGTTTAGTAGTTCTCCAAATCTTATTTTGTTTTGTTTGTGTTCTTATTGTTCAGGATGGCAAGGCTCATCATTCCTCACATCCTTAATAGTCTGCCCCCCCGCCCCGACTCCTCCTGTGCATGTGTGTAGCAACATGCTTAACATCTAAAACTCGTGCACCTGGGAGCTAGTTATTTTTAGAGTATAGACCTTGTTTTTGAAGTTATTTTATATACTAAAGGATAAAATTTAATACAGTTTTAGAAATAGCTATACAAAAAAGTCACACCTGGAAACCACTGGTTGTTTTTCAGTCTCAGACTCTCAGCTGGCATAGTGGTGTAAATTAAATTATTGGTGTAACTTCAGAACTTCAAGAGGAAGACAAAATAATGCCTGCTATGATGTTTATTCAGTAGTTCCAGAGATCCCGCACTTACACCTGCCCCTGGGCAGCTGATGTGGTATCAGCATTTGTCTGATTCCAGGGACGACTTTGCCTTTTCTTTTTTCCCTCCCAAGTTCCACAGCAAAAAACAGCAGGTTGTGCTGTTTTTAATGAGACCATGATTAGACCTCTTTGAAAAAATTTTCTCGCTTTATTCTCCTCATGTAGATTCATGGCTTTTATAGCACCAACAATTATTCAGGAAATCTTTAAATATGTGAATGAATGAATAACTGAATGGGAGCACATATTTTATATGTTCCCTTTCTGTTTTAGAAATTCTGTTTATAACATAACTTTTAGATTCATTCTCAGGCTATAGGCTTTTAAAGACACAATTTCTTTTAATTATGTATATCACGTACCAATAATGTCTCCACTGAATTTACAGTCACACACACCTCTTCTACATATACACATACATATATATTTATGTAACTATATATTAGTAGAATTCATCTAATATAAACATATAAAACATACAGAAGAAATTTTTTGCTTTACATTCTGGCTTTGAAGATGATACTAGAATAAGATTATACCAAAAATGTTATTTTCTTTACATACAAAGCAGTGTTATAATTTGGGATCTGTATGGACAGCTTTTTTTTTTTTTAATATATGTATGTTTTAAAATTTTATGTGTTTTAGTGATTAGTTTGCATGTATACCTTCACCCACCATGTGGGTGCTTGTCCTTGGGGAGCACAGAAAATGGTGTTGGAACCCCCGGAAATGGCTTTACAGATGGTTATATGCTGCCACATGGGTTCTGGGCTTACAGAGAGGGATTCTGGAAGAGCACTCAGTGCCCTTACCCTCTGACCCATCTCTGTGCCTCCAGATGCAGATTTAAAAAAAAAAAAAACAATTTGCTCCTTGCCATATAAGGTAACTCCATAATAACAGTGCCCTGGGCTACATGGCTGTGATCTTGCTTGCGATTTATAATGTGCTGAGTTGTAAAGAACCCTCCAGATTTAGCTGCCTGTGCCTGCAGTCTCAACAAGCAGGAGGGTTATAAATTTGGGGCGTTCTTCAGCTACATAGACAATTTTTAGAAACAAAACACCTTATACACGTTTACATTCATATGTGTTCTAAAAATACCTCTGGCTTAAGGAGGCAAAAGCCTGTCACTTTATTGCAGTCTGCAGACATGTAATAGTTTCTTGAATGAGTAAGTGTATTTTTTCCCCAATGGGTATGCTGTTTGTAAAATAGAAAACAACAGCACAAGCAAACAAAGCACACAAAACCCCCTCAACAGTCCTGCAGGTACAGAGAATACAATTTCCATTTAGAAAACATAAAAACTCATTGTCATTTTTAAAAAGGATAGAGTAGAAAGCACTAAAACCTACATATGCTGGCAATGTAATCCATCAAATTATGAAAATTTGGGGATCAGACAGGGGAAATGAGTAATTGTACTAAACAGGTGAAGTTGTTATTGGGATTTGCTGCTGGTTCAGTCTTCCCTCCTTTCCTACCCTTTCTCACCCTTTCTTCCTTCTGTTTTCTTGTGTAGATAGGTAAATATAACTTCTGAAGGTCTTCATTAGTGCCATCATGTTTAAAACACTGGAATGAAAATTATGAATGACAAGACTGTTTCGTGGATTTTTCTGAGGAGGTATTTTGGAGATGTTTCCTGTGTTGCCTTATAGACTTCTTTTTTAAAGTAACATTTTTTTTCTTTTGAGAGCTCTCATGTTTGAGGAAATAAATTGAGTTATTGAAAGTCACCTTCCTGTCTTGGTCTTTTTTTTTTTTTTTTTTTTTTTTTGCTTGAAAACACACACACACACAATTGTATACTCAGCCTTCATGAAAGGGTCAGTATTTACGGATTTAAAACTAACTTTTTAAAGACATGAACTCAAGGGAAATCATAGTTCCTGGTCTTTCCTTACTTCCTATAAGCATTTTCCAGATAAATGAATTTTTACTTCAGTGACCAAAAGTTCTTTGAGAGTGCCATTGGGTGAAGAATTTTAACTGGTGGCACACTTAAAGATGTCCTTACTTCATGAACAGACAAGTAGGACGCCTAGATCTTGGATAAGACCTACAAAAGATAATCCATTTTATATTCAAGAGGACTTGAGAGATTATTTTGATGTTTGAAATAAGGAACTAGTGTAAAGGATTGCTTGGGTACTATCACTTGAAACCGAGACCGTTTGCCATAAACACACACACACACACACACAGATGGGTGTGAGCACAGGAGAGTGTCATGACAACATTAGAGTTCACCTAGTACTTTACATTTTACTTCATCTTCTTCTTCTTTTGCTTCATTTTTCAGTAGAATTCATTGAGTTATGATTTATATACAGTAAAATGTTCTTTTCAGTGTATGGTTGTAAATAGTTGTAAAGTCTGTTTAAAATGTTTGCCTGCTTTTATAATTAGACTTCTTACTGAGCTTGGACAATTCTCTATGCATTCTGAATGTACATCTTTGAGATATATAATTTACAAATGATGTCAGTTTTAAATCTCTGTTTACTGTCTCATCATTCTGTGCACCTTTATTAAGTACGTAACCACTTTTTATGTCAGCAAGAGGTCTTGTTCCAGGAGGTTCTCCTTATACACAGACTTTTGTACATTGAGCATTTGCAAAATACAGATGGAGAATATTGTGGCAGCCTCAGCCTAAGGATCCTTGAGTTTTGAAAGTTTTCAAAGTGACCACATATATGCTTTCTTGGTGGGTGAACTGAGGTCACGTTTTGAGGTTTTAATGTTTTAAAGGAGAATGTGGTTTATGGAAGCAGGGAACCTAGAGTCTCAGCAAGTAGTGTTCTGTAGGAGCAGCTGGGGGGGGGGTGTGTGGCTGCCACGGCACAGTGCCGCTGTCTGGTGCTTTAGGAATAACAAATCTTTTAAACATAGTTCGGTGGGATTTGCCCAAGATACCTCTTTTGGTACTTCAGGCGGCAGTGTGAGCACTACTGTAACTTTGATCTCAAACCCCGGCTTAACACATGCCAGGCAATCATTCTACCACTGAACTACAGACCTAGTCCCAAGAAACCCAACTTTTAAAATAACATGGATCCCTCATTTCCTTCCTTCCTGCATTTCTTTTAGTTTATTGCTTAAATAATTGGCTGTCTTAAAAAACAAAAACAAAAAACCCCCAAACTGTACATCTGCATGGATGAAGCACCACTTTAGAGACTCTGTGTTTGGTGTGTACTTAGGCCAGTTTGCCACCAAACCTGGAAAGCTTTGTATCTGAGGGACAGTTGCTATCCTGAGGTAGCGCCTCAATGGCAGACAGTTTTACTTTGTCTTTTATAATGAGTCTTCAAGATGGGGTTAATTTCCTTCAATTTTTGCTAGTTTACTCACTTTACCGTAGTTAAATTTTTTTCTTCACTTTACTATAGTAAAAGTGTGAATGAAGTCTGTGCTTCCGTCTTCTCTGTCTGTACCAAGAGCATGATTAGTTTTTTTCCTGACTGTAGAGGAACTTGCAACATTCTCCAATTTTGAGGACATTGGGAAACTGGAAGCAGAGAAAGATGCAGAAAAGACTCAAATAACATTCTGTTAATTCCCATCTATAGTGTTCATTTGTTCCAACATCTGGGCTAGCAGCTCTTTTAGAAAACACCAGTGTCTTCATTTATAGATCATATTCTGGCTTAGCCTACAAATATTCCTTGTTTAGTCAGTGATAGGTGGATTCTAAGTAGAGATCTGTTTCTATTGTTTTCCCAGATGTCTATTGTCTGGCTTTGTTATTTTAAGCTGGATTTTATTGTATATACAACTCATTTTCCCCTTTTATTAGAAGTAGATTATTTTCTCATGCATTATATTCCGATTGTAGTTTCTCTTCATTCTATTCTTCCCAGTTTACACCAACCTCTCTTCCCTACCAGAAACACTCCCTTTCTGTCTCTTATTAGAAAAGAACAGGCTTCTAAGAGATAACCAGCAAGTATAAGAAAATAAAATGTAATATGATAAAGCAAAGGCCATCATATCAAAGTTGGACATGGCAACCCAACAAGAGGAAAAGAGTCCCAAGAGCAGGCACAAGAATTATACACCATCTCATTCTCAAATTATGGAGTCTTATAAAAATAGTAAGTTAAAAGCTATACTATCTATGCAAACGTCCTGGTCCAGACCCATGGTGTAGACCCTTTGCTTGCTACTTCAGTCTCTTGTGCTCTGTGTCCCTTGCCTAGTTGATTTTGGAGGGCCTTATTCTCCTAGTATCTTCCGTTCCCTCTTTGTTCTTACATTCTGTTTGTCTCCTTTTCCAAGGGTTTTCTGTGAGCTCTGGGGTGAGGGATTTGATGGAGCCATCCCATTTAGAGTTGTGTGTTTCAAGGTCTCTCTGTCTTTCTTTTTCTCACTCTCTGTATAATGTCTGGTTGTGGGTCTCTGCATCTATCCATGTCTGCTGCTAGAGGAAGTTTCTCTGATGATGAAGGAATAAGGAACTGATCTGTCGGTATAACAGAATATTAATAGGAGTCATTTTATTGATAGGTTTTTTTTTTTGTTATTTTGTTTGTTTTTTTTAAGACCAGTAGTATTTGGTTTTACCTTAGGTTTTTTGAGCTATCTAGGCTCTGGTTCTTGTTTATTATTCTAGGAGTGTCAGGTATGAGTCTAATTTCATGGAGTGGGCCTAAATCCGACATTGTTTGGATACTCCCACAAGTTTGATGACAACATTGCCCTAGTATATTTTGCAGGCAAAACAGATTATATAGGTCAAAGGTTTTATGGCTGGGTTGGTGTTTTTCTCTTTTGGAAGCCTGCAGAGTACCTTCCTTTACCAAAGATAGTACTTTTGATTAGTGACATTAAGGGTTTTTTGGTTGCTGTTTCCTCTAAGGCTGATGGGATATTTTGTCACCCGTCCTTTGCTCTTGGGCTCCAGTAGCTGAGGCTGTGCTTGCTCATGCTGTCTGCTCCCATGCTTTCTGGATGGCTTTTGATGACCTCCTTCCTCCTTGCATCACATGTCAGGCATTCCTTTCCAAGGTTGTCACCCCTACTGGTTAGAATGGTGGGCCATGTTCAACAGGGTGCCTCTTCCTTTTTGTTTCTCCATTAACGGTCTGTAGAATTGATATTTGAAAGTTATTAACAGAAAGGGGGCGTTGCTGAAAGACCAGGGATGTAATGACTAGTGGAGTCCTTGTTAGATACTTTCTGGTTGTGTACATGTACAGTTCATTGGCTGGTAAAAACTGGAGATTTCTGTCTCCCATACTGTCTTGAGGGTCGTAATTTGTTTTTAAATTCTGAATTATTAAGCAAAACATAAAGTATACACTATAAAATGCAGTAGAAATGATTGAAGCTTCATGCATTCAGTACTAATTTCACAAAGACTCTCCTTGTCTTAGTTAGCTTTCTGCTTGCTCTTTATTCATGGGTTTCCCTGTGTATTTTCTAAAAAAATGTTAGAAACAGATGTTGAACTGATTTTTGCAGGGCAGGAGTGCTAAGAAATGTGTGCATTTCCAATTCCTCGTTAGCAATGTGTAATATAACCATCATTTCTATTTTAATTTTAAGACCAAGTAAAGCTAGCTACTCTTTAGCTATACCCATTTCTGCCATATACTTTTCCAGTAACTGAGCCACCCCTAGAATTACTTTGCAATATGTGTTTCAGTTTAACATACATTGAATTTGACATCTGTTTGCAAGGTAAAATTTCAATTCAGTTGAGAAGCTTCTTTGTAAAGGAAAATATTTGTGCCTCAATCTGTAATACCTGGTTTGTCTCTGCTTTACCATACTGGTTCTCAATTGTGGGTCACAACTTTTTTTGGGTTTGAATCACGCTTTCACAGGGGTTGCCTAAGACCGTCAGACAAATATTTACATTATGATTTAGAAGAGTAGCAAAATTACAGTTATGAAGTATCAACAAAAATAATTATTATTATTATTTTTTTTTTGTTGGAGATCTCCACAACATCAGAAACTGTATTAAAGTGCAGCAGCATTAGGAAGGTTGAGAACCAACTCAGAGAAACTAGTCCAATCTTTTGATTCCCACTTATCTTTTCATCAGAGATAATGTTTACTGGGCCAAGTACACAAGCTTGCTGTGAGAGTTATCCTAGAACTAGATATTTTGTTGGACATCCCGTAAGGTGGTACTGCTGTCCAGGTTGCTTTGTAATCGTGACAGCATTGATTCAGTGAGACCTAATCTCAGCCCTCTGCTTGGAGTTTATGTCTTCACTATGTAAATATGGCCTTTCATAACCTTTGGCTTACTTAGCTAGCTCAAAAAGTGATCCTCTGTAATTTTGAGAGAATTACTTCTTTCCCATGTGTCTCACGAGTACCTTTGAAGTATTTACTCCTTGAGCAGCCTGCCTCATTTTCTGAATGCTCTCCTAGTCTGTTGAATAGGTCACAGGCTGATTGCTCTCACTAATTTTTATGGTTTTTGTGTAATAGATAGTATTCCAGAAAAACCTGTCTTTCTCTGGTCGGATGAACTGTTAACTAGTAAGAACTAGGGTCCTTTTCATGAATTCACTAGGGTAACAGGGATTAAATCATGTTTACTTTTTCTTATATAAATGGTCTCATCTTTCAACTATCTAAAGGAGTTTGTTGTTTGGGTTTATAAGGGAATAGTCTCATCTGTTTAAATATTAATTTTAGTTTTCTGAGATCCTGGTAAAATATGCATATTATCCAGTAATAATGTGCAATATCATTGTTGATACTGTAAAATATAGGTTTTTAGATAGTGTTGCAATGAAGTTGGAATTCTTATGTGTACTGTTTTCTGCTTTAGGTTTATTTTTAGATAAAGGGCGTTAAAAAAACATTTAAGCTAAACAGATCAACTAAGTGTCTTTGGAAATAAAGGGAGAAAACAACAAAGAATTATGAAAGTTTTGAATAGGAAACAAAAATTATGTACAAGTTGTAATCTTGTAATCATGTATAATGAAAAGAGGGAGAAAAAAATAATGATCCAAATAGCTCTGAGTTTGTTTGGTTTAGTTACATTTAATTTGTACTTACTTTAGAATGATCTCATTTAGTTTAAGTGGCAAAAGAAACAGTCCTTTAAAAACACTAATATCACAAATATATCTGAGAATTTCTCATGAATACATTATATTTTTTCTTTTTTTAAATTTTATTTTATTTTATTAATTACATTTTATTCACTTTGTATCCCCACATAAGCCCCTCCCTCCTTCCCTCCCGCCCCACCCTCCCCTCCCCCTTCTTCAGGCATGCCCCTCCCCAAGTCCACTGATAAGGAAGGTCCTCCTCTCCTTCCTTCTGATCTTAGTTTATCAGATCACATCAGGAGTGGCTGTATTGTCATCTTCTGTGGCTTGGTAAGGCTGCTCCCCCCTCAGGGGGAGGTGATCAAAGAGCAGGCCAATCAGTTCATGTCAGAAGTAGTCCCTCTTCCCATTCCTATGGAACCCTCTTGGACACTAAACTGCCATGGGCTACATCTGTGCAGGGGTTCTAGGTTATTTCCATGCCTGGTACTTGGTTGGCGTATGAGTCTCTGGGAAGACCCCGTGTTCAAATTTTCTGGTTCTGTTGCTCTCCTTGTGGGGTTCCTGTCCTCTCCAGATCTTACTATTTCCCACTTCTTACATAAGATTCCATACTGTTGGCCATAAGTCTCAGCATCTGCTTTGATAGTCTACAGGGCAGAGACTTTCAGAGGCCCTCTGTGGCAGGTTTCTAGATTGTTTCCTGTTTTTTTTCTTTTTCAGATGTCCATTCTCTTTGCCTTTCTGGATGGAGATTGAGCATTTTAGTCAGGGTCCTCCCTCTTGATTAGTTTCTTTAGATGTACAGATTTTTGTAGGTTTATCCTATGTTATATGTCCATATTTTGATTGTATTCACTCTCTCCCATTCCAGCTCTTTTCAGACCTTTTCCTCATAACACCTCTCTCAACTTCATACATTCCTCCGTTTTAAACCTGCTTCCTTTAAAATAAATTTTCATTATTTTTGATTCTGTGTATATATATGCACCTGTGTGTGGGTATGTGCACATGAATGCAGGATCCACGGAGGTTAGAGGTCTCAGATTTTCTGGAGCTGAAGCTATACATGTGTGGGATCCTGCTGTTAAGGTCAAAGTCTGGCATTGATACAAGGAAGCCCCTGACCTTGCTGACAAATGACGAACTCCCTCTGCGGGGTTCCCTCCTCTCTGGCTGATCTGGGGAACCCCAGATCCTCTAAGGAGTGTCACATAGCCCTCAGGTAGATTACAGGCCAACCATTTCCCAATAAAAAACTTGTTCAGTGTGCACCTGGGGATTCCTGGAAATACCCTCCCAATGCTAATGAGATGTCTTGGTACCTTAGCTTTCAGCCAATGACCTTTTTCATACCTGTAACCATGCCTGAAGTTCTTTCCTCAGCTCCTGCTGTCCATAGGATAAATAAATACAGTATTCCCCTTTGCATGGTAGGACTGTGCTCCTGCATGTAAAGTATCTCTACCACTCCTAGCCCCAGCCAATCACACACATTCACCCTTGAAACCCCTCCTACTGTCCAAGGTTTATAATGTCTCTGATTCATGAAATAAACTCTCTCTCACTTCATTCTTCCACCATGATTGTCTGAGACTCACCATTTATTCTGGGGAAAGAAAGGCTCCCCTTCTCCCAGAAGAATTCACCACTTGATCTCTGGCCTGGCCTTGACTGTGGGTCAGGCAGCCAGTGCTGCTGGCCTAGAGCTTCCGCCGTTAACCAGCTCAGATTGCTGCCATCTGTCTTGTGCTGCTCTGCCCATTGTAGTGCCCATCTGCAGAGAGAAGTGGCTGGCTGTTGTTGAAGCAGCCATCTGTCCTCCCAAACCAAACAAGCCTCCCATCACCGCCTCTCCGTTTCAGAGCTCCAAGCTTCTATTACTTCCTTTTCTTAAAGCAGCCATCAACTTACCCAAGTCAGGCAGGGCCCTTGGTGTCATCTGGATCATGTTTTGGAGCCCTGTGCTCCCTGCTGCCACCTGGCCTAGTACTGGCAGCCTAGCTAAAAGAGCAGTAACACTTGTGGAGAAATCTTCTCTCCTACCTCCACCCCGCATCTGCGGCTGAACTGGAGTTGTTCTGGCACAGAACTCAGTTCCATGTTCCATTGTTCTCTGCCTGAAGACCAGTGTTCCTCAAACAGAGGGAACCTTTGGTCCCATGCTTCATCTTTTGCTTCCCAGAAGCTAACTGGAGCTCGGATCATACTGATGGAGAAGCTTGAACTTCTGGTGGGGTAGCATCCAGGCCTCTGGGAAAATGGAACCAATAGGTGGTTATGGGCCTCCTGACATATGGGTGCTGGGAACTGAACTTGGGTACTCAGCAAAATCTTTTAACTGATAAGCCCTCTCTTCAGTGCCCTTCATGTAGGCTGCAGTGGAACAGATTTGTGTAATTATATCAAGTAGATTCTGTTTCATGCATCTCTGTCTCTTGAATGACTTCATCAGGATAATCCAGACTTACCTCAGCAGTGCAGAGTATAAGGCTCTTAAGTGAACCTGTCAGAATTCATTGTTATTAGCTCACAGAGGTTAGACTAAAACTTTAAATGTTTTCTAGAAGCAGATGTACCAACAGTAAGGGCATTGCATTTTTGCATATTGGTTAAACAATACCATCCTTCCTACAGTAAAGACACCAAAATTGTATATAGATTTAGTACAGAGTTTCTGCTGTAAAGTTATTCAAAGTACACAACTTAGGAAAATTCACCAAGCATTAGTCATATAAAATTGTTTTCCTATAGTTTTTAATGTGTTACTTGGATTTTGCACAGCTGTATTGCTCATTATAGGCATTTTAGTTGTGATGCTTTGATTATTCTCTTTCACAAACTATAACTATGTAATTTTCATAGAGAATGTTGCATTCAGCTGAAAATTTGAAATTGTGAAACTAATCAAATGTTCTAGATGTTCTGGTTTCCCCTTAACTTCTACTTACTTCCTTTTGGAAATGTGTTGTCTTTCTGTTGGATGGTAGTTACAGAGAAGTATAGAAATGTGCTTAGCTCTTCATTGCCTCTGATTTCTATTCCTCACTCCTCATAGTAATAGCTGATGTCCAGCCTTCATTGAAATAAGTAACTATCTGATGTTCTTGTGTGGAGCAGGAGAGGTGGCTCAGCAGTTAAGAACACTTACACAGGTTAGTAAATGCCCATAATAACTTCAACTCCCAGGGTAGAAGATTAGATCTAAGTCACTAGTGAGATAATAAGACCTGTCTGGAAGAGATACTTAAGAGAAAGTAACTTTTTTTTTAATTACAAGAAGTTATTAACGGTGATGATGCCAACACTAATGATAGGCTTTAATGGATCACTTATTAAATGGCAAGCACTTTCTTTGCCCTTCCTGTGACATAATTTATTTTATTTTAGGAAAACACTTGCCCCCATTTTTTAAAATAAAATTTTATTTTCTGGCTATAAAAATAAATATTTGTTCAGAGTTAAATCCTGGTATTTTGATACATGGATACATGACATAATGTTTAAACCAGAGTAAACACCTGTCTAAATATTTATCCTAAAGTCCTTTTAGTCTATGGCAATATTTATCTTATTGCCATTTTATATGGAGTTCTACTATTCTGTAATGTACCAGAACCTCTTATTCTTGGTCCCCAGAACTTAGTTCCCTAGAACTACATTCTGCAGATGAGAAATATGAGGTTGAGAGTCCTCAGATGAGAAGCAAAGACATTAAAGAATTTGCTTAGGGTTTTTAGCTGACAAATAAGCAATATATGAATCCCAATCCATATAGTTCCAAAGCTGATGTTTTGTCCTTCTTGGAAATAGTGCTATGAAATAAATACTAAATAAAATTCACAACATATTATTGTGCTGTTTACCTTTGATTTTACTGTGATTTCTTTTTATTTTTAATAAAACATTTGCCCCCATTTTTAAAATAAAATTATATTTTGTGGCTATAAAGATAAATAGTTGTACATACTAAAATCCTTGCATTTTGAAACATGGATGCATGACATATGTTTAAACCATAGTAAATTCCAGTCCAAATATTTATTTGGACGTCTCTGTGATTTTTGCTTCTGTCCTCTTATAATAATAGCTGAGATTTCAGGTTTGTTGCAAATAGAGAGCTATCAAGCATCCACATGTATGGCTGGAGAGATGGCTTAGCAGGTAAGAACACTAGGTACACTTTGCACCCACATGGGAATTCACAATTGTCTGTATCTTCAGTCCCAGGAGATGCAAAGCCATCATTTGCCTGTGCAGACACAACACACATATGCTGTATCCAGACTGCATTCAGGCAATAGATCCATATACATACATACATACATACATACATACATACATACATACATACATACATACATACATA
>NW_026596064.1:7181860-7293272 GCF_907164565.1 Psammomys obesus
ATACATACATACATACATACATACATACATACATACATACATACATAAATAGATAAATAAATAAATAAAACTTAAATATTCATATATTATTTGAATATAATAAGCTGAATAAAGTTTTAAAAATCCCCAAAACAACAGCAACAACAACAAAAAGAACAAAAATAAGGAATAATAATTCACTCAGAGTATATTATCCCTTTAAAGAACTTTGTGCATTCTCTCATTTTTTGTATTGTCATCTTATGGCTGTCCTGGGAAAAACAGACTGATTTCTTCTTTGTAATTACTGTGGGGTCTGTATATAGGCTTTATTTCTAGAGTATGGTTATCTGATTTTAGTTTTCTTTTCTGGCACTGGGAAAGTAGGTCTGATCTGTGTGGACCCCTAAATCATGAGACTGTGTGGATTTTTGGAAGGTGCCCATGATCTTGGGGTAGAGTCTACTTACAATTCCTATCCATGATAATGACCAGTTTCTGAGATATGATGATATATCAGATTAAACTTGTAGTAATCTCAAGACTTGATCATTTATTTCTTAGATAATTTGTATTTTTACATATTCCAAGGTTACTGGAAACTTGTGTAGATTCTGACAGAGTTATCAGAATGAAACTGTGAGTTTTACAGTTTGGGGGAAATTTTTAAGAGATATTTCCCTTTGTCTGCTTTTCTTATGATATATATCTATAATAAAGTTGGAAGTTTCAGTGTTGCTTATTTATTTTTAATGAAATAAATTACTGATAATAGGGAAAAACATGGCAATCAAGTATGTACTTCCAGAAGAGGAGTGAAAGGATACCATCTGACTGAGGAGTAACAAACCTTACAGAACTAGTATTGCAGGGAACTCTCTTAGAGAAAGCCCTGAAGGTACCTGATAAAACAGGGTCAAATGAAAGGGGAGGAGGTCCTCCCCTATCAGTAGACTTGGAAAGGGGCAGGGAGGAGACCAGGGAGGGAGTGCAGGGTTGGGGAGGGAATGAGGGAGCGGGGTACAGCTGGGACACAGTTAACAAAATGTAACTAAAAAGAAAAATAAAATTAAAAAAAAAAAAAAAAAAAAAAAGAGAAAGCCAACAACTCCATAGGGTCCCCCGACCCCAAGTATGTTGGGTTGGATGTGATCTTTTGGGTTTTCATTAGCACCACTGGATTTATTCTACAGAGGTTTAAGTAGATGAGTGGCTTTTCTTTCTAGGGAAACAGAGAACTAGCTGCCAAACCATGCAAAGCCATAAAAGTGCTAGGGAAAGTGCTATTCAGAGAGTGAAACAGATGGGTAGAGTTTCTTTTGGGATACAAGAACTCAAAGTAGGAGAAATTGATTCTTATTATCTGAGTAATTTCAGAGAAAAAATGCTTTGAAAAACTTTTGTATGTTACTGTTTATATAATGCTGTGCTCCTCTCAAAAAAGAGTACAGCATTATATAATTATAGTATATAATTATATAGTGTAATTATAATTACCCTGTGGCTAACAATAGTCTCTTGTTTTCTATACCCTGTGACCATCTATCAGAATAAGATAAGCAGCTTTAAAATAATGATTTGCAGTGCTTAAGAACTTACTGGTGGTTACTTCTATGTTACAGATGAGTAAATTTAATGTTTACATTTATGCGCTATCAGAATATTCAGTTAGAGAACGGTAGAGACAGTTATAGTTAACCCTTTCTGCTTTCTTATGTGGTATGTATTCATTGAGTATCTCTCAGAACCAGTGTCTTGCAGTATACTACAGACATATATAAGAGCTTCATCTTTTAATAAAGATAAATAGGAAATTTTATGTTTATTTGAAAATAACTTCAACATTTTAAAGCAGAGGTGCTTGTATTTTAATAATTTTTATGGTAGCATAATTTAGTTATTTTTAAGTTCAAGTATTTCTGGATTGTTATAAACTAGATCAACCACATAAGGTGCAGTTATCTCGAAGGAATTCAGGGAAGACAACATTTAGGAGGATGCTTTTTTAATTGTGATCAGTTTGATTTTTAAGTTTGAATTTCAGTTTCAGTTTGAAATTCATGAATATATGCACTGCTAATCTGATTTCAAGGTCCTTGGGTATGTTTGGAGTACGGTGAGAGTCTTGTAGAGTAAACCCATGAGCCATGATGAATGTCTGTTCCCTGTCTGTTTACTTTAGCTTTGTGCTTCTATATGCAGTGTCCCTTATAAATGCAGAGTGACTCTTTTCCTTTTTATCCTTTGAAGTTCCTGAAACTACCATCAGTTGTACAGTTAAGGGACAAGAAACAGGAGAGATCTTAGGATCCAAGCATCTGAAGCTAAATTGGTGAATAACATAGGGGCAATAATGTGCTCTGGACCCTCAATGGTTTGCAATTGCAAAGTGATCTATAACTGTTGATTAAAAGAGGTTTGCTTATTATACATGTGCCTGGAGGCACACAGGCACACCTCCCTGCATACTTGTGTGCTCATGTGTATTCACATGTGGTATTGGTGTTAGGCATTTAATGTTGTAGAATATAATTCATTCCTGAATTCCTGAGTGATCCATTTATCCATCCATTGAGACCTAATTATTATCTAGAACACGGTTACCCAATAAAACATCTTTGATAATGAAATTTTCTGTATCCTACAAAATAGTACCCACCAGTCCCATGTAACAGTGGAAACATGGTTCATGGAACAAAGGCCTCAGTTTTTAAAACTAGATCATAATTAACTCAGGCTGAAATAGGTCCATGTGACTAGGATAGTATGAGAAACTACTGTGAGAAATTTACCCATGCTATGGGTAAATGATTCTTCAATAGAGCTTTTAGCTTTTGGTCTTCAAATGAGCTCTTACCTAGTATGTGTGCCCAGTGTTGGGCGTTGGAGAATATACATCACTTGCAGTGTTGAAGGAGCTCTTGTGACTACTGGATGAAGTATGAGAAGGCAGAACCCAACCATCAGTTCAGTAATCTTTTGATTGAACTCATCTCAGACCGTGTGTTCCTTGAGGAGAGAGCAGATGCTGTTTTTACTGGAGTCTGTATTTCTATGAATATGTGCATCTGCATTTCTGAGAATTGACAGGATCTGAGATGTAACTTGCTTATGGTAGATTTTGGTTTGTTATTGCTGCCAAAAAATTTATGTTTCACAGCCAATCCAGAAAGTTCATTTGTAACCAATGAAGCTTAGGGAATTGTGTTTTCTAAACTCATAGGGCCACATGAGTTGCCGAAGAATGGTATCTTTTGAAAAAGTGTTGCCACTCGGAGTAGCAGTTCTTCTACCTACTGCTGCTTCCCTAGCGTTTGCACTGCTGCTCTGAGCCCAGTCATTTTTCTTGTCAGATGGAAATTCCTGATTCAGCCTTTTCTCTTTGAGTATCTTACTCTGTGGTCTTGATAATGAAGTGATGGCTCTTGATATTAAAGTAGTACATCTGATCTGGTGACTTGTATCATCTCAGCATTTTCAGAACTGCTGGCCTGTGATCTGCTGTGTCTGTGGTTAGCTACAATCCTGCTTGCCAACTTAGTGGTTTAAGTTACTGGTTTTACACTTAGCTTTGAATTTGTGGGATTACAAAAAAAAAAAAAAAAAAAAAAAAAAAAAAAAAAACCAAAAACCCCAAAAAAACCCAATGACTCAAAAAATTACTTTGATAAAATTGCATAAGAATAAAAATGTTAGGATGAGATAGATTGTTTTACTTTTTAAGATGTCTCCTCTGTGATTAGTCTTGTGTTTTGTTTGTGTAAGAGAAAAAAAAGAGAGATGGTGTGTGTGTGTGTGTGTGTCTTGTGTGTGTATGTTGTGTATGTATGTATGCAAGAATGTGTTGGTGTGTGGTATGTTCAGGGTGTGGTCTTCTGAGTGCGCATGTTTGTGAGGTTTGTCTGTGAGAGTGTGTGAGAGAGTGTGTGGTGTAGTCCAGTGTTTGCGTGTGTTTGTGAGGTGTGTATGTGTGCATAGTGGGGGTGTGGTGTGTGTGCAAGTGCTCATGTGCATCTGTGCACTTGTTTAAGCACATGTGTATTATCTTTCCATTCCAAAAGTTTGTGCTTTTAAGTTCTAACATGAATTTACTTGCATATTTTATGCTAATAAAATTTTTCCAAGCAAAGAACTAGCCTTAATTTTCTTTTCTGATAAGAATGGAAATACTGTTAGTATTTTACCTTTGCTGCTTGAGAAAACCCAGACAAATTTATGTAGATTTTATTTGTGTTTGTATTTTTTTCTATAAAAGCTGTAATGGGACAGTATAAATTGAATCAATAAAACCTGATGAAACTAGTCCTTATCTTAATGAATATTTGTTGCCTTATTATTTGGATCTTTAAACTGCAGTAAAAGCACATCTTTTTATTACAAAATGCTTTGATGGGATTATTAGTATCCCCTTTATGGAAAATAATTGATAAGTAGAATTGTTCCAAAAGGAAAGGAATTTCAGTTACATTGTAATCCTACAGTATATTTCCTTTTAGGAGTTTTGTGCTAATTCTTTCTGGAATATTCTAAATATTCAACTCAAGTTGAAAAGTCAGATATTCCTGCTGTTGTTAGAGAATGCTATAAGGTTCCCCGACATTACTGTTGGGCTCTACTTGTGTCACAGAGAATGCTCTGCCTGTGCATCAGCCCATGAGATAGCCTACCCAGATGGACACCAGTGTGGTGTGTGAAACAGTAGGCTGCATAGTGCCACTGGTTCACTTGTATGCTTTAGGGAACGAGGGTGCCTGTATCCCACATTCAGCATACACACTGTAGGCCACCAGTTGTGCCTTTCCAAAGACTATTCTACTTAGTTACTTAATGGGTTGATTTGAGAGGAAGAAGGCTTCATGCTACCGGAGTATTTAAGAGGATATAAATCATTACTTGGATTGGACAGGGTAAGACTGAATTTGACAGCAACTGAAACCCTTTGTGATTATCACTGTTAATTAAAATTTGGATGAGGTGATAAGTTATCTATCTTTTCTGGGAACAGTGACTAAATTTGGAAATACTGCAATAAAGTCTGTCATCAAATAAAATACCATTGCTCTTGCCATTTCCTTGGTATGACGGGTTTCTGATGCTTGATGTGCTGGTGCTGTAGCTGAGGTAGTGACTTTTTCAGCTACCCATTTGGAAGGACATGGAGAAGACGCTGAGTTACACTGCTGCGGAACTTTTAAATAAGTAGTTTTCTGTCTGTTGTTCATATTACAGGATTATTAATATATATATATATATATATATATATATATACTATGGGATTTATATATTATATAAATATCTTATATAGATATATGCATATAAGTGATATATAGGATTTGTAGAAAATAGTATCCCTGACATTGACTCTTTTGACCTGGGACAAATACTGGAAGATAGAACACTTGCACATTTCATTTGTTTAGTATCTATAGAGGAATTTAAATTTAGAACGTGGCTGTCTGGCAAGAGATCACATCCAAAGATCTTCTAGGTTTGTGTGATCCAGCTGGAATACAAAATGCCTTTAATCCAGGAGACAGAGGGAAGCAGATTTGAGTTCAAGGCCAGCCTGGTATAGAGCAAGTTTCAGGTAAAGAAAGGCTTAGGTCCAGGCGTGGTGGTACACATCCTTAATCCCAAACAATGAAGGTAAAATTAGTTTGTAGAAGGAAGTACCGAGGTTTGAAAGTGATGTTTAATTGAGTGACAGAAAAGGTGATGAATCAGAAAAAGAGTTGACCGAATAGGATACACCCAACTCTCACTAGAAGAGAGAGAAAAAGGGAAGCTACTTAAGGAGCAATACAGAGAGAAGAGGCAGTTTTCCCAGGACAGTAATAGAGACAGGTTGCAGAGAAAGAACACAAGTGAAGACAGAATGAGCCAGAGAATGAGAAGGAGCCAGAAGATTAGGAGTTAGTTTGAGGCCAAGCAGAGCAACTGAGAGTCCAAGAGAAAAACCAGATTGAGTAAGTCAGCTGGGAGAAGAGTTTGAGGCAGAACAGCTGAATTGAACCAGCCAGCCCAGAGCTCAGTAAGAACAAGTAAGGGTGAGGCTATGAAGCAGTAAGTCGCAGAGGCTGAAAACATTCTAGGCCTAGGTTAGATTTTACATAGTCTTGAGGCTTCAAGGACTTGGCCTATGTTAGTAGACAGAGACACTAAGCCTACAAGATGACAACTGAAACGTGAATAAAAGTTAATTTTACAAGTACCTGCAAAAATTACTGATTCCCCTTGTTTATCAGATTATAGTTTGAATTGGTTAATATTATGTGCAGGAATTCTTAGGCTAGTCAGTGGCTTCTATCATCTTCCATAGACAGCATAGTAGTTGCTCACACATCACTTAGATATTTCTTTGTTTTCAACTTTCCCTTGAAAATGGAAAAAATGTCACTTGTCAGAGAAGCCAGTTATCCAGAGTTTTACTTGCTATTCTGAAGTTAATAATTGTTCAGATTTTGAGGAGAGCAGCTACTTACAGTCTCTTACTGTCTTCTATTTTAGTCAGTGGTTGTACAGGTTGTGATGGTTGGTTTTGATGTTGGTGTTAGTTATGTTGGAGTTATCTTGGTGGGTCTGTGTGTGTATGTGCTTCTCAACCTTCCTAATTCTGCAACCCTTTAATTCAGTTCCTCATGTTGTGTTGACTCCCAACCATAAAATTATTTTCATTGCAACTTTATAATTGAAAATTTGCTACTGTTGTGAATCATACATTAATACTTTTTTTTTTTTTCTGATTGTCTTAGTGATCTTTGTGAAAGGGCTGTTCAACCCCTAATGGGGTCGTTACAGGTTGGGAGCCACTGTCTTAGATATATTAGTTAAAATTTTTTACTACTATCTCTTCTTTGAGAGAAATCCGTTGATGTTGAATAGAGAGTCAGAGCAGGGCTGGGTTGGAAAGTCCCCTGATAGAAATTTTCCTTGATTTATTATTTTTTTTCTGCTCCAATATAAAATGACTACAGTGCTTTTGTCATAGGTCTACTAACAAGCACTGCAGATGATTTAACCTTAACTGCTTCTGCTTTTCCAGAGTGAACTGAGACTGTGCGTCATTGGTGGTAGAGGCCTACTCCAAGGAAAGACTGTGGGAGAGGAAATCTTCCCATCTGTTCTTTTTGGGGGAATTTAGAAACCACTCTATGAATACACATACCATCTTTCCTGATAATTTAATTTCATTCTTCATTCTAAAAACCACACCTACATTTGTATTATTTTAACTAACATTTTATACTGCCACTCCTTTCTGAAATTCTGAAATGCATATTATTTATCTTAGTTCAAATTTTAGCAGACTTATGTGAGTTCAGATGAGGTGAACTGGGTGTTTGTTTGCTGGGTGATCTTGCTCAAACCTGCCCTTTTGTTTCAGTTTCTTCATAAATTAAAAGAGCATGTCAATAAACCCTTCTTTTAGATGATTACGAGAAATAAACAAGCAAGTCTTATAAATGTCAACTTGAGGCTGCCTGTCAGACAGACATTCTCCATACAGACTGTTTTGAATGTTCTCATTGAATGAAAGCAGGCATGATATGATGCCCAGCCCCTCTCTCAGAGGAATCAGTGACTATTACATCTGCATTAATAGTATTTACATGAAAAAAGACAGTACATAAAATTCTACCATTTCATGAAGTGAGCTGAAAGAAATACTTTCTAGTGAATGCACTAGTAATCTAGGCATTTTTCTATGGCAGTTATTTCTGGCTTGTATTGGATAGGTTGATTAGACACAAACACATGCACACACCAGTATTTAAGTACTGTGTATGTATTCTCTCTGTACCTATGTTGGAGTCAAAGGAAGAATTCTTGCTGAAAGAATATAGCTTGATTAAACTTTTGAGCACAATTAATTTAACAGAATACTTTCCTGAGAATTACCTTAACAGAATACTTGAGTAAGCCTTTTTTTAACAGTGTACCAGTGTAAAAAAAAAAAATGGATGCTAAATGCTTGATGTTTGGTTAAAGTTTGAGAATGCGTTCATTTACTAGAAAAGTAAACAGGATTTCTACTTGCACTTTGATATGTTTGTATATCTGTCCATGCTTATAGAAGAGATGTAAGGGGACAAACAGTTTGCCTGCTACAAAAGATAAGAGAATCCAATGACTTATGCTTTGTCATTTCTGAGTTTTTTTTTTTTCTCAAAATAATAATAGTCGTCGTCGTCATCATCATCATCATCATCATCATCATCATCATCAATGCATCCTTAAGACAGGCTTAAAGAGAAGACTTGGCTCAGAAGAGACAAAGAAACATGCTTTGTGCTTTCTAGACCAACAGTTTAAATCATTTTATATAAAATACAAACCAACTTCTTTCTTTATTGGAAGAAAACTGAGGGAGTTATAATCTGTTCCTATTAATGACTAAAAAAATTTAAATACTATTTAAAATTTTACATTTTTTTTCTTTGGGCTAGAATTCTAATCATTGATAGTCAACTTTTCTTTTAAGTTGTTGATAATTAAGAAATATAGTTTCTCCTTCTGGACTGATTGTCAAGACGAGGATGGATGGAGTGCTATTTAAGAAGTAGTTCTGTAATTATGTCTGTGTGGGATGCTCCACAGTTACTGTGGGGAGAATTGGGAGGCAGGCTCAGAGCTGAAGTTTATAGGGACTAATTATGAGAAAATGTAAACAATAAATGTTAGTGGTAAAAGAAGAGGAAAAGAAATAAAACCATAAAGGGTAGTTTTTGATTGGCTTGTGTGGAGCCTGTTGTAAATATCAGAGTTTCTTGACTTGTTTCACTTAAAACTGAGCTAGGATTTATGTGAGGTTTGCTAGTCCATGTGCCTAGTATACGCAGGGGCCTTGCCAGCTCACCGTCACTTGCTGGGATTCTGGGCTTCTAATTCCAGTACACCGAACCTGAAAACCTAAGAAATTTTGTGTTTTCCATTTGTTTTTCTTAATTGGTTTTAACTTTCTTTTGAAATTCATCTTTGTATGTTAACTTAGAGTTTGTTGGTTTTATATATAGAAGTAGTATCTATGTGTTATATGACAATTCTGTTTTTAGTTTTCTGAGGAATCTCCACTGATATTCATATTGACCATATATATTTATATTCTTTTTCTTTATTTCTTTCTTTTCTGTTTTTTTGTTTTGGGTTTCATTTTTGTTTTGTTATTACTATCTTGGACTCACTTTGTAGACTAGCCTGGCCTCGAACTCACAGGGATCTGCCTGCCTCTGCCTCCTGAGCACTGGGATTAAAGATGAATGCCACCACGCCAGGCCCTCCATTCTTTTTCTTAATGAATCAAGTTTTCATACACTGTTGTAATCACAGTCCCTTCCCATTGGCCAGTGACTCATGTATATGCAATCTACTCCTGACCCTGGAAGTTTCACTTAGTGGTGATCTAGTTGGGCACTGTTTTTCTTATTATTTGGGAACTCCATTCTTATTTCTTTCATGTAGAAAGCTTCTACAGTAATAGATTTCCATATGACCCCACTAATGACCCCTGGTGTTACTTATTCCTCTTCATATTCACTTATTCCACTTCATATTCACTCTCCACCCCTCTCATCCATTCCTCTCTCCATTTAATCCTCACCATTTAATCCATCCCTCACTTCATCTCTCTAGTATGCTATTTTTCTTTCTTTGGCAGGTCCTCCTAGTCCTTTACTTGATAGTTAACCTTTGTGCACATTTATCTAAGGCTTAAAAGCTAATGCTCACGTGTAAGAGAAAACATACAATGTTTGTCTTTTTGTATTTACATTACCTCACTTAGAATGGGATTTTCTAGCTTTATTAATTTACCAGAAAATTTCATAGTTGTGTTTGTTTTTTAAAAACTGTTCACTAATATTCCATTGTATAAACATAACCCATTTTGATGATCTACTCATCAATTGTTGGACATCTAATCTGTTTCCAGTTTCTGGCTCTTATGAATAGTGGAACATTGAATATGGATGAGAAAGTTTATTTTCTTATTGTCACAGTGATGTAAGGTTATTTCTTGACACCCATCTTCATCAACACCAGCATTTGTTGTCATTGGTTCTCTTAATGATAGCCATTCTGATAGAGGTAAGATGGAATCTAAGAAAACTTTTGCTTTACACACTTCATGGTTAAGAATGATCTACAATTTTTTATGTTTATCATTCTTTTTAAGGGTATCTGTTCAGTTCACTAGTTCACTGGCTCATTTATTGACTGGTCGACTTTTTTGTGTTTGCGTGTTTGTTTAGACATGGTCTCATATAGCTCTGGCTTTTTTTTAAACTCAGGATAATGTTGAACTTTCTGATTGTCCTACCTCTATTTCTTGTGCTTGTATTACAGTTGTGTGCAGTGGATAGAACCCAGGGCCTTTTGGATGCCAGGGAAGCACTCTGCCACCGAATTATGCTCCTAGTGCTTTTGGTATTTATTACTTGCCACTCTTACATATTCTGGACTTTAATCCCTTGCCTGAGGTATACCTGGCAGGAGTTTATTTATTTATTTATTTTGGAGACAGGGTTATGTTCTTAAGTGCTTTCTGTAGTTTGCTCTTTTCACTTTGTCACAACTGCCCACATAGGGTGGTATTTCACTCTGGGAATGTGACAGTTTATACTCGGGCATCTGACTTCTGGAAGTAATCATGGATCTTAAAGTCTCACAGTGTGACAAAATAGGATTTCTCTCTTCTGCTGATCTATCACACCATAAGAAACACTGCTTCAATAAGACTCGAGGGTTGTGTCTGCTACGGGCTGCTGGTTCTGAGTCTGGTCTGCATCAGTTCTTCATGGCTTATGCTTTGAATGAGGCTCTTATTTCCCTGTTCTGCTAGGGAGTTATGCTGCTGGTGCTGTTTGGTTTGGCTTTCTTTTGCTGTGTTAACCTTTCTTCTTCCCCAGTATTTCAGCTGCTGTAGCACTCACTGCCTGTGTGTATGCTGGAAGCTCTTCCTCTTCCATCTTTGGAATACTGATTTTTATTCACTGGGTCATGTGGAGTGCTTCCCAGCCAGCTATCTTTTCTAGAACTGTCAACATTTTCCATTTGATCAGCATCCTTCAATCTTTCTTTGTGCATATATTGTGTAGAAAATGTATGGAAATGACCCCCTCAGAGTCCTTGCCATCAAGATTTTGCAACTTATGAAAATGCCTGGTAAGTGAAAGTGAAAATGACAGTGCAGAAAAGTTTGAGCAGTGGTAGTTAAAAATTCAGTTTCTAATGCTTTATCATAAACGTGCCTTAAAATGAGCTAGATTGTTCATATTGTTACAGAGTAGGCTAGAGAAGGATCAGAGGTTTCATCCATCTTCTGAACTTGGCCTGGCTGTAAAATATTTTCTGCAGCGCCTTCTGGTTACTGATTTACAAAGATGTCTGGATTTGTAACTGCTTCAGCTTGCATTGGGGTAGTGATGCAGTAAACTCAGAAGAAGGCCTTGGATAAAATGTGGTAGTTACATGAGAATTGTGCCTCATAATAATAATATTTCTGTGTAAACGAGATTATATATTTAGAAGCTGTTAGAGGGAACTCAGTAAACTTTGGAGTTCCACATCAGTGTGTTTGACAGCACACTTCTGTCTGTATGCACGGGCACACCTCCTAGATCTTCTTTCCTAGCCAAGGCTCTAATCATGCCATGTAGATACCAAGTCAGCTTCGCTTTAGTCCAGCCATGGTGATATTAAAAAAAAAAAAAAAAATTAAAAGGAAGCAGTATTCAGGTGATTGGTAATCCTTAGAACTGTTACATTCCTAAGTATATCTTTATTTGTGAAGGTTAGCAGTATATACTATTAATGAAATAAGTAGATTTAAAAATATATATTTACAGAATCTGAAATTAAATATGGAAAGTATAAGAAATGTATTTAAAAAAGTTTAAGAAATACAGAAACCAAGAATCTGGTACATATAATTTAGACACATATATTTTATTTTATATTTGTATCTGTATTATTGAAAAATAGTTTCTTTAAAGCATAATCCCATGTACTATGTATTATAGACTGTTACTTTCTATTAATTATTATTACTGCGTTTATATGGAATCTCACTGTGTAGCCATGCTGGCTTGAACTTTTCAATCTTTTCTCATAGTCCCTTGACTGCTGGAATTATAATCATGCCATTCTGCCTATACCTACTCTTTTCTTTTCCAAATGCTTTCCTCAGATATATTATTACTCATAGGAATAATGTAAAAACTTGACCTATTATGTGAATGTAAACATTTTCATTAATACTGTAGTAAAGGTGCTTCAGTTAATTAGGCAGTGCATTTGGTTTTATTCCTCACTGGTGGTACATTGTGAATACTTGTTTCCTATAAATTGAAAGCACATATGGATTAGCCTTTAAAAATTCTATATTAGTTGACATAAGTTAGAAACTCCATGTTGATTAATATAGAATTTTTTCTATGGTCTTCTACAGTTTATTGGAATTAAGAAGACCTATCTACTTGTCTGGGAAAAAATGAGTTCATACTGATTAACATTGACTTTAATCCCAGCCTTGCCACCAGTGACCACATATGGTCAGAATGTGGTCATTCTGTCCACCATTTGGGTTTTACATCGGGTTTACTGGTTTTACATTTGAAAATGGATTAAACAGGATATATTCAAGTTTGAAATATTTACTGGGCAGGAATGAATGATTCCTGTGCCATAAAACCATTTTAAAATTATCTTAATATCTCCAAGACCTTGCTACATGTGTTCACAAGATTCATGGCTGCTAAATTAGAGGCAAATCCCTGGTCTTAAGGATTCCCTTTGTCTTTGGATTACAGATTAATGGGGAGCCAGCTCTTGGTTTACAAGGAACTAGAGACTCAGTTCTAACGTATGTATACAGCCATTAAGGAAGGTGACTATCCTCAGAGGAGAGATCTGCTTCTACCCTAGGAACTAAGATTTCCTCTGCCCCATGGTGAAATAGGTCTAACTCTCCAGAAGACTATCCCGGAACTATGTAGATTCAGGTGCAGTAAGATGCAGTAGCTCTTCAAATCCTGACAGAAACCAGCTTTGCCTTAGCAATGTGCAGACCACTAGTTACTTTAACAACACCTTAGAGGTGGATGGGAATTTGTAGACAGTTCTAAAGCTGTGCTTAATATTTTTAGCTCAGGAAAGGGAGTAGACCTCATCCTTGTTTTGTGGCACACTTACTTGACATTCAGGAGGCACTATGGGTTTTTATTTTGTAGTTTAATATTGTTTTATGTGCATGAATGTTTGTATTTATGTATATATAACACATGGGTGCCTGGTGATTGTGGAAGCCAGAAAAGTATGCTGGATTCACGTAGTAAGTTGCCATGTGAGTTGCTGGGATCCAAACCAAAGTCCTTTGCAAGGGCACTGATTGTATTTAACCACTGAACCATTTCTCCATCCCCAACATTAGGAAGTTTTGTGAATGATGAATTCATACTTTACTGAACATTTTCTGCATTGCAAATTATTTAAGCTAGTAAACTAAAAAAGTTGAAATTGTTCTAATGTTCACAAAATTCTTTTATTTTTTTTATGCTAAAGTGCAGTAATACTAATAAGCTCTCCATTGTGTTCTTTCTTCCGTACAGTGTGTCGAGATTTTGCTGTCTTGGAGGACCACACCCTGGCTCATAACCTGCAGGAACAAGAGAGTAAGTAGCAGCTCTATTTCATGAGCCTGTAGCTTACTCTTTAGTGGCAGCTTGAGTCTGGTTTTTTCCTGTGAGGTAAAAGGAAAGTCACTAAGTATATCTTATGTCTACCAGAAGGATAGATCTAAGTACAACAAGGGTAAGTAATGAATTATGCATGTTTTGAGGTGAGAGTCAAGGATAAGAAGAGGGCTCACTGTCTGGGCAAATGGACAGAATTTTCCCCTCCCTTCCTTAGGAGGGAGACAGTGGTTGTAAGTCTGTCTGTACTGTGATAGAGGCTTTCCGATGCAATAGGCACAGGGACATTTTTCACAGGCATTAGTAGTGTCTACATTAAGTCATATAGAAGATTTTGTTTGTTGTTTAAAATAGGGTTTCATGTAGGCCAGGCTGATCTGAAACCCCTGAATAGTCTAGGATAATCTTAGATGTCTAATCCTCCTGCCACTATGTTCCAAGTGCTAGCATTTCAGGGATGCAACACCCCACTCAGTTGATGCTGTGCTGAGGGTAGAACTAGGGTTGCCTGCATACCAGGCGTGCACTTTGCTAATTAACTAAAGTATAATTCCAACCCCACATTGTGGATTTTTCTGAGTACTCATTTAATGCTTTAGTGGAAAGTAAAACCCAGTTAGATAGCAGTTTATGAGTTCCTGATTTGTGAGTTGTTGGAATGAAAGCAGAAGTTAGTAGAAAGAACAGTGCCCAGTTTAGAATATCTGTATAGACATCCCAGCACTGCTCTTTTCATGTCATGTGACTAGAAGCAAGTGACTTTCTCCTTTTGGTATATGTTCTATTCAGTGGAATAATTGCTGCAGTGCTTTTAAGAGCATAAAATGGAGTATTGGATGTGTAGATCTTTTTAATGGTGAGGCTCTTCTTAAATTAACTGTGTGGTTTGTGTTAGCCAGTCAGCACATTGTAACTCCTCTTTTAATGGTTCTGTCCAGTTGAGTATCACTTGGCATCAAATATTCAGCGGAACCGTCTGGTCCAGCATGATCTGCAGGTGGCTAAGCAGCTCCAAGAAGAAGACCTCAAAGCTCAAGCTCAGCTCCAGAAGCACCACAAAGACCTGTGAGATCTGGGAAATGGCACTGACATGTGGCATGCCTGTGGGACTGGTAGCTAGGATGGGGAGGGGCCCTCCTATCTCCGCTCCTTTTCTGTCTGGGATTATAAACTGTATGTGGTTGTCCAGTAATTTTTTTTTGAAAAATGTCTTTGTTATTTAAATATGCATTGGGAAATGTTAGTCATGGTAGGCATGTTGTTAGCTGTGACTGAACTGATTGCTATGTCTCTTTCAATTTAGTCTTTTCACCCATGTCATGAAGAAAATAGTCTCTTGTCTTCTGACTGTAAGTTTGTTTGGGGAAAGCATTGGAATAGCAAGACACCAATTCTTTATGCTATAAGGAGTTCCTTAGTTTTTCTTAACTGTGTTTGCTGCTCTGTCTTTTGATTTTCTTGCTTTTCAAGAAGCACAATGTCCTAGAGAGCACTGAGGTGTATAGGGATAGGTTATAAGTGTTGAATATGGCATTTCCTCATAAGATGCCAATTTTGAGGGCTCCTAGGAAGCTAGAAGTGGATTTCAGTCTTTTCTCCCTGGCGGTCTGGCTAGCTGGTACAGTAGGAATTGTAATTAATGGGACCTTAAACTACTGTGGAGCCAGGCTGATCAGTGTTGACTGCTCTTTGCTCAGGTAGTCCTCCTTCCTCATGATTCTGGATAGTTAGCTGACTGAGCTAGAACTAGCCCTACCTGGAAGCAGGCTTTGAAGTCAGTGAAGCCCGGCTTAGGCTGCACTTTCACATCATCATTGTCACTTGTGACCTTTGAAATATCGGTGTGCTTTCCACATTGTGCTTCTGCTTTCTTCTTGTTTATTACTGCCTTCTTTAAGTTTATTTCTTTGTTTTAATTATAATATCCTAACTTTCTTAACTTGTAATGTGAGTTAGTAAGCCTAAATAATTATATATAACTTATTCAGTGACATGAGAAGTCATAGCTCATGATTGACCAAAATTAGGTCTGTAGACTTCATTTAGGGATTTGTTTCATTCTTACTATGTCTTAGAACAAAATCTGATGTGAGCTCCTTTATTCTCTTGTTTTTACTACCTTGTATGTGTATACATGTTGGTATGTATAGACACAAATCTATTTGTAGATACACCTACCGATTTCCAAGAATTTCAATCACCATTTTCTGATACAAATGAAAATTATTTTTATCTCCTCCAGTTTGTTAGAATAGAATATTTGGGTTTTAGTTGCTCCAAAGAAGTTAGGGTTCTCCTGACAGTACTGTCTAATGTAACATGGAATACAACCATGTCTGAGACTCAAATTTCCAGGAATCTGATATCATCTTCTGGTCTCCTTTGGTACCAGACATGTATGTGGTACCTGTAGGTACTTATACATACACATAAAATAAACAGTACATCTTAAAGGGGCTATTTTAAAGGTTCTTTTTCTCTCACCATTCTAAATGATTGCCCTGATTTCTTCCATCAGAATGCACGAAAGAGTTCCTTTTTTTTTTTTTTTTTTTTTTTTTGTTTCCTTTGTGTTTAGCATCATGTTGGGTCTATAGAAAGTGCTGCTTAAATTTCTGGTATGCATTAATACCAAATCAAACAAATAAGCAGCAAACTAAAAACAAGAAACTGTGTTAGCAGCAATGTTTTTAATGTGTAAAGCATGGAGAAAACTGGCATTTTCCAAAGAGGTCTCCATTGGGAGCTACATTTAAGGAATGCAAGCTCCTTTTGACCTTTTCTATTTTATATATATATTAGTGTTCAGTTATAAATTTAAAAGTAATACAGATCATGTTTTGTTCATATGACATTTTAAAAGCCATATTACTACCTCTGATCACAAAATTATTGATGTTTTCATGAACTTGCTTACATTCTTTTTCTGTGTGCCCTGTATTTGGATATTATTGGGTATTGATCTCCTGGCCTTTGCAGCTTCTGCAGAGTTCTGATAGCCCCCAATGTCTTCTTTTAGTGTGGCACCAGTTAGGTGAGGTGAAATACCTTTCATTACAATGGCTGAAGGAGATGCCAGTTTTCTACACAGTCACTTTGTGACCCAATATTTCTCCTTTATTTAGTTGGACATTGATCCTTTTTGTCACTGTCATGCAGATGGAGTTAAAATGTGTAACAGCTTACAGTGAGTATTCAACAACCTGTTCTGTTTAGGAAGAATGTTCCCTTATGTTCTTTGTTTGTATCACCTTTACCTTTGTTTTATAGTGAACAATACGATTGTGAAATTGCTCAGGAAATTCAAGAGAAGCTGACGATTGAGGCTGAGAGACGACGTATTCAGGAAAAGAAGGATGAGGTATGACTTTGTGAAGGGCCCACGCCCATGAAAGAGGTGTAGCTCAGCTCAGCCTTTCTGGATGGTGGCAATCCTCCTCATCTGGAGTGCAGTTGAGCCTGCTGTTTTCTGTGGGCCTTTGTTTATTGCCTCGTGATGGCTTGTACTGGAACTAAACTTTTGTCAATTTGTGAGTTCTTCTTTTTTCTACCTTTCTCCATCCTATTTTCTACCCTTTTAACTCCCTTCTACTAGACATGAGAGAAAAAAAAAGATGGGGAAGAAAGAGATCCCTGAATAAAGTTCAGGTTGGAAAGGGGTGTCATTATCGTTAGACTACTTCCTGACTAGGGACATTGAGCTTCTTTGGGCAAGTTTGATCTTTGCCTCAGAATATCTAACTTGTTTCTTCTTTGGGCACAACTACTTAACAAACTGCAACCAACAACAGCAACCTTACCCCGTCTCTTCCCCTTGGGCCCGTATACACCCTCTGAAAAGTCACCAGAATTCCAGGTGTTACACAATTGCAGAAACTATCTGAGGCTGGCAAAAACCACTCCTTCACTAGAGCATGAGGCAAATAATAGATAGCTGTTGTGGACTATCTGAAGCAGTCCCATATCCCACACCTTGGATAGAAACAGAAGCATATACATATTCTTATAAAGAATATAAAGAAACCAAAACTCCAAAATTCTTACTGCATTGTATCCTGGGGAAGGTGAGTTAGTTCTCTAAGACTACAGAAAAATATTATCTCTGGTGTTGATATATTCTCAGGATACATTCTCAGGAGTGTATTCTCAGAGGAAGTCTAAAGTCAGGAGTTGTCAGTTTCTCTGGGAAGCTGTGTCCCAGCATCCCACGTCAGCCTCTGTATTTATTGTCATAGGGGAGAAAGTCATTACTGGTTCAAGAAGCCTGTCTTAGCCTATGTGACCTTAAATGATTATATCCACAAAGGCCTCAAGTGAGGCCACATTTTGAGGCTCTGAGTAAGTGAATTGCTAGGAACGTTCTTCAGCTTACAAAAGGTCTGCGTCTGGGTCACAGCTTTTGAGAGCAGGCCTGTAGTAGAACCCAGACTAGAGGAAGGGATTAGTTCTTGTGAGGACTCAGGAGCTGGCATTAGTCTCATCGCTCTTGCATGCTCACCCAGTGTATGTGATTCTTCCATCCTTTTTAAAGTTTGTTTTTAAAGTATTTGAATTGTGAGGACATGAATTTGCAGATGTTTGCTCTTCTGTTGTGTTGTGTATTTGCAATACCTTCTTTCACATCTTATGCTGTTGGTATTTATTGTATTGATTTATAGAATGAAGAAAATGATTGGTCAGTTTTAATGGTAGGCTGACAGTCTGTTGGTTATTTATCTAGAAACACCTTTCCTAGCTACAGGAACTGATGCTAATGATCATATAAAACGGGACTGTTGTGCACTATTTGGCATGTGTGTCATTCTTAGATAAGCCAGGGTCATTAGGAAGTTTACTCTCAATCTGTAGAAAGCCACCTCTGCTCAGTTGTTCAGTGATCAGTGAGTGTGAGACATGAGTGTATTTAGCTGTTTGTTAAAGAAACAAATTATGATTATCTGTAATTATAGCTGTAATTAAGAATTAAGGTTGGCTTCTGAGCTCCCTTGTTTTAGTGTCACAAGAGACCTTTTCTTACTTCAGGATGTCTTGCCTCTTTATAGTAAATGCTTTCCTTTGGGATGAAACCGGCTGAAAGAAGTAATTGTACCCAATAGACAGGAAGCTTCTGTTTGTAAATTAACAGATGGATGGTCACTTATAAATGCTACTTGTATTCTCTAGCCATACCACAGTTCAGTAAAACACAGGAGAGAAGGAGAAATCTAACACTTGATTTTAGGTTTGTGGGTTCAAGTAAGCAAGTAGTAATTAATTCGATTTTGTAGAATAAGAAAATAAGCCTAAAATAGTGACTTGTTCCAAGTTAAAGTAAGATACTAGAGAAATGTTTGTACTATTTAGTTCTGACATGTATGTATTACAACACAATATATGTGTGTATTTTAGAGTTGGGATGAACAGGCCAAAATTTTAGCTTTTTAGCTTTTAGCTGTTTGTCACCTTTTCAGGTAAGTTTGTTTTGGGTTCAAAATGACCTGATATGTCAGTTGCATATACCTCTGCAACTGAGAGGCTGTGGTAGAGTTCGAGTGAGATGGCCTGTGAGAGACCTCCAGTACCTATGAAGTTGATAATCGCTTTCCTGTTTGCTTTGTCTGGTTGTTTGTTGTTGTTCCCCCCCCCCCCCACTTCTGTTCCTTATGACAGTATGGCTTTGTTTTCTGGAGTATTTATGTAAAATTAGGGGACTATTAAATAACTTAAGTGTGTTCCAATGTGGTGTGGTTTAAAGGTCTCTTTTCAGACCTTCTGCTTGTCTGCCCTCCACTATGTTTTGACCTGTCTGTCCCATTTTCATAGTAGAACTGAAAAATGAAAAGAAACAGAAAGAGATTTTAGCAACTAAACTTTTATGATTGGCCCATAGAGACTTTCTTCAGATTTTTATTTTATTTTATTTTATTGTCTGCTCAGACTCATGCCTTAGATCAGGATGGCTCCTGTGCAAGGTGCTCTTTGTTCATGGGAAAGCGTGACTTTAGTGGCTGCTCTGTTACCTGCCTCAGATGGCCGATGTTACATTTTCACTGCTATAGCAGCATTCCTCAGAAGCAGAACTGGGGCCACAGGTCTCTGTCCTGATTCAACAAAGCCTTCCTGGTCACTAGTGAATCTTCCTGCTTTACCCCATCCACCACCTTCTTCTGCTCTCCCTGTGGCCTCCATGACTCTGCTTAGTTAATTGTCAGGAGTGTGTAGCTGCGGAAATTTTTTTTTTGAATTTTCACCTAAATCTTTGGAGTTTCTGTGTCGCCTTCCCTGAGTAGTTTATCCCACCCCTACGCTTTCCCCCAAAAGAACAAAGCCTCTTTCCTCTTGGGTCAGAGATATTTTTCTAAACAGTGTTGTTCGTGAGACAGCATAGACGTATACGGCTTTGTGTCGGTGAGTGAACATTTTCAGCTATTACAGTGTTTATTATAGTTACCATTGTATGTGTTAACAGAGAGCAGATGTTAGGAAAGTTCAGGGAGACAGATGGAGAAAAAAGGGGCAGGGAGGTTGTATGGTTAGCATTAGGAACCTCTTCTAGTCTCCATTTCCCCCACCTCCTTCTTCTTTCTCACTATACCTCCTCTTCCCCTTTCTCCTTCTCTTCTCCCCGATCTTCGTGTCACCACACACAGTTCTCCTATTTCTTTTCTGTTTAAAAACAAACAACACTTTTATGTAGTGTGTTGAATACCAGTTAAAATTTTCCCTAGGTGCCCCGTTGGAGAAGTTTGTAGCCATAGGTTGTACTATACTAGTAGAAGTTGAGATGAGGACTTGTAGGTGTATTCTATTTTGATGTGTATCTCTTTAGTCATAAACAGTTGTTACTGTTTGTTAAATAAGCCCAAAGAATACATATTTAGCTGACTTAACCACAATTCTTATAACTCTGTGTGTATGTATGACATGGTTTTATCTCTTGCTCTCTGTGTGCATGCACAGGCATAATATATGTTGTACATTTAAAACTTGGTCCAGATACCTGTGATATGCAGTTATTTTAGGAAAGTGTTTTTTTAATATATATTTTATTTATTTATTATGTATACAATGTTCTATCTGCATATACACTTGCACGCCAGAAGAAGACACTAGATCTTATTATAGATGGTTGTGAGCCACCATGTGGTTTCTGGGAATTGAACTCAGGACCTCTGGAAGAGCAGGCAGTGCTCTTAATCTCTGAGCCATCTCTCCAGCCCCCGAAAGTGTTTTTTTTTTTTTCCTATGTAAATATTAGTGTAGCCAGCCCTGTCATGCAAGATTATGGTTCTTGTCTCACAGTTTGAAGCCATCTGTACTATAAACTGCTCAGAGATATACTTAGTAACCAATTATAATCAAAATGAATCCAGTGTGAGCTGTGCTTATTCATAGCACTCTCACAGTATTGAGACTACACAAAAGTATATTTATATGTTTGTTATTATGAGACCAGTTCAAATAGCAATAAATTTCATTAGTACAGTTTTTGCTGTGTTTTGAACTGCAAACTACTTGTATACATGTGTAGCAGAAAAGCAGAGAGAGGGAGGCTTGTAGTTAAGAAAACCATCTTCTTATCCTAGTGATGTTGCTACGTTTATGCTTCTATCCTTTTCTAGTTTCCCTATTTTTATAGGGTAACCCTTGATAGTATACGTGCTTGGAGGCCCCTCCTCAGTTAGGTATTCACATATTAAACACTAACTAATAAAGTAGAATAGCAATCTAATTGAGTGGTTTTGATGCCCCCATTTTCCCTCATTACTGGCAGTTATCTAAAGCTTGTATTTTTAGGTATCTTTTTATTTTTAAATTAAAATTTTCTTTCCTTGAAAACTCATGATGATTGGAGGACAGAGGTGAAAACCAGAAGGGAGAACTAATCCTGACACAATCCTGTGCAGTGTAAAAGTACTTTATCTTGAGATTCACTAGAATGTTCCCTCTGGGAAAGAGCAGAGAGTTGCCTGGGGTTGCATTAGTGGCTGTCCTAGAGCACTGAGCTGTATGCCCTATATTATTCTCCTGTGTTTTGCCACTTGATAGATGAGGGTTAGGGTGTTGGTGTGTGTGTGTGTGTGTGTATACGTATGTTTATTAATTTTGTATCCAGCTACTTTGCTGAAGGTGTTTTTTAGCTGAAGGAGTTCTCTGGTTGAATTTTTGGGGTCGCTCATGTATACTGTCATATCACCTGCAACTAGTGATACTTTGACTTCTTTATTTCCGATTTGTATCCCCTTGATTTCCTTTAGTTGTCTTAATTGCTCTGGCTAGGACTTCAAGTACTATGTTAAAGAGATAAGGAGAGAGTGGGCAACCTTGCCTTGTCCCTGATTTCAGTGGGATTGATTTAGGTTTTTCTCCATTGAGTTTGATGTTGGCTATCGGCTTGCTGTATATTGTCTTTACTATGTTTAGATATGTGCCTTGTATTCCTGATTTCTCCAAGACTTTAAACATGAATGAGTGTTGGATTTTTTTCAAATGCTTTTTTTGGCATCTAAGGAGATTATCATGGGAGATTTTCTCCTTCAGTTAGTTTATATGATTGATTACATTGATGAATTTCTGTATATTGAACCACCCCCTGCATGCCTAGAATGAAGCCAACATGTCATGGTGAATGATATCTTTTAGGTGTTTTTGGATTTGGTTTGCAAGTATTTTATGGAGTATTTTTGCATCAATATTCATAGGAGAGATAGGTCTGAAGTTCTCTTTTTTTTTTTTAATTGGGTCTTTGTGTAGTTTAGGTATCAAGTTGACTGTTGCTTCATAAAATGAGTTTGATAATGTTCCTTCTGTTTTTGTTGTTGTTTTGTTTGTGGAATAGTTTGAAGAGAATTGGAGATAGCTCCTTTGTAAGTACAGTAGAATTCTGCACTGAAATCACCAAGCTCTGGGCTTTTTTTTGGAAGGGATACTTTTGAAGACTGCTCCTATTTCTTTGGGCAATATAGGAGTATTCAACTTATTTTCCTCATCTTGATTTAATTTTGGTAAATGGAATCTATCAAGAAAATTGTCCATTTCATTTAAATTTAAATTTTCAAACTTTGTGGCATATAGGTAAGACCTAATGATTGTTTGGATTTCATCATTGTCTGTCATTATGTTCCCCCTTTTGTTTCTAATTTTGCTGACTTGGATAGTTTCTCCCTTCCTTTTAGTTAGTTTGGCTAAGGGTTTGTCTATTTTGTTGATTTTCTCAACAAAACCAAGACCAAGAACCAGCTCTTGTTCTCATTGATTCCCTGAATTGTTTTCTTTGTTTCTATAGAAATTGATTGATTTCAGCTCTGAGTTTGATTATTTCCACTCTTGTACCGTTCTTGGCTGTGTCTGTTTTTTTTTTTTTTCCCCTAGGGCTTTTACATGTGCCATTAAGTTGCTTGTATGAGATGTCCCAGATTTCTTTCTGGGGGTATTTAGTGCTATGAATTTTCCTCTTATCACTGCTTTCATTTGTCCCATAAGTTTGGTTAAGTTGTGCCTTCATTTTCATTGAATTTTAGGATGTCTCTAATTTCTTTCTGTATTTCTTCCTTACCAAGCTGTCATTGAGTAGAGAATTGTTTAGTTTCTATGTGTATGTAGGCTTTTTGTTATTTCTGTGTTGTTGAGGTCTAGTTTTAAGCCATGGTGGTCTGATAGTATATAAGGGATTATATCGATCTTCTTGTATTTGTTCAGGATCGCTTAGTGCCTGAATATATGGTCAATTTTTTAGAAGGTTACATGAGGTTCTGAAAAGAAGGTGTACTCTTTTGAGTTTTGGTGAAAAGTTCTGTAGACATCTATTAGGGCCATTTGATTTAGGGCCTCTGTAAGTGTCTTTATTGCCTCTTTAAGTTCTGTCTAGATGATCTGTCTGTCCCTTGGTGAGAATGAAGTGTTGAAATCTCCCACTATTAAGGTATTGGGATTGATGTGTGATTTAAATGCTATAATGTTTCCTTTACAAATGCAGGTGCTCTTGTAGTTGGGGCATAGATGTTCAGGATTGTGATATCCTCCTGGTGAATTTTTCCTTTGATAAGAATGATGTGTTCCTCCACATCTCTTTTGATTAATTTTGGTTGAAAGTCTATTTTATTAGAAATTAGGATAGCTATTGCAACTTGTTTTTTGAGTGCCTTTGCTTGAAAAACATTTTCCAGCTCTTTATTCTGAGGTAGTGTTTATCTTTGTTGCAGAGTTATGTTTCTTGGATGCAGCAGAATGTTGGATTCTGTTTCCGCAACCGTTCTGTTAGTCTGTGTCTTTTTATTGAATCGTTGAGTCCATTGATGTTGATAATAGTGATCAATGAATGTTAGTTCCTTTTATTGTGGATTTGGTGTTACTGTGTTTCTATGCTTGTTTTCTTTTAATTTTCTTGTTGTCAAGTTATCTATATCCTGTCTTTTCTTGGATATAGTTGATTTTGTTGGATTGCAGTTTTCCTTTTAGTATCTTCTGTAGGGCTGGGTTGTGTGTAGATATTGTTTAAGTTTAGTTTTGTCATGGAATATTTGTTTCCTCCGTCTATGTTGATTGAAAGCTTTGCTGGGTATAATAGTCTGGGTTGGCATCTGTGGTCTCTTAGAGTCTGCATGACATCTGCCCAGGCCCTTCTGGCTATCATAGTTTCTGTTGAGAAGTCTGGTGTGATTCTGATAGGTCTGCCTTTGTTACTTGGTCTTTTTACCTCACTGCTTTGAATATTTTTTCTTTGTAGATTTAATGTTTTGATTATTATGTGATGTGAGCTGTTTCTTTTCTGGTGTAGTTTATTTGGTGTTCTGTAGTCCTCTGTTATGTTAATGGACATCTCTTTCTTTAAGTTGGGAAATTTTTTTTTTTCTATGATTTTCTTGAGAATATTTTCTGGACTTGGAGTCTAGAATATTCTTTTTTGTCTATTCCTGTCATTCTTAGATTTCATCTTTTCAGGGCGTCCTTGAATTTTTGGATGTTTTGTGTTCTGATTTTACTTTTTCTTTGATAGGTGTCTCAATTTCTGCAATTGTATCTTCAGCACCTGAGATTCTTTCTTCCATCTCTTGTATTTTGTTGGTGATGCTTACCTTTGTGGTTCCTGGTCTTTTCTCTAAGTTCTCTAGCTCCAGGCTTTTCTGTTTGTGTTTTCTTTATTGATTCTAATTCTGCTTTCATGTCTTTCATCTGTTGAAATGTGGATTTCTGTCTTCCCATCATGGCCTCTATTTTTTTATTTGTTTTCTCTTTATGTGCCTCTTTTTGTGTCGCTCTTTCTTTGAGATTTTTGTTGGTTTCCTTTTTACGTGCCTCTAATAATTCAATAAGCAGAGGTTTAAATTCTTTTTCCTTTGTTTCTGATGAATTAAAATATCCATTGATTTTGAGTGTTGCTGATGAAGCCATGATATCCTGGTTTTTGTTGGATGTGATCTTATACTGACCTCTAGCCATCTGCTTATCTGTAACCTTTGCTGTTTGTTCCTGGAGTCTGTATTTCAGAGTGGGTCCATCTGTCTCTGGAGTCTGGAGTGTTCTCTAGGAAGATTAGAGAGGTCTACCAGTTGGAGAGTGGCTACTGGTGTTTCAGCAGTAGCTAAGTAAGGAAGGTCGCAAGCGCATGTGTGCAAGTATGGTTGTGTGTGTGGAAGTGTGCCTTGAAGGATAGGGTGCTAGAGTATGTAGATGCCTGGAAGGGTAGAGCTTAAGCGCAGAAGGCTGTGCTGGCACTGTTCGTGGGCACAGTGCGTATGTGCAGGTGCCCTGAATACTTCAGTGTCCTACAGGCCTGTTGTACTATCTTAGTATTCAGGTCTGTCTGGGCTCCAGGAATTGTTTGCCTGGATTCCAATAGTAGACCCACAGAACAGGGACTTAAATGTTTAGAACGCTATCACAAAGATCCCTATGTTACCAAAGTGGGGGTGTGGGTGGGAAGGATCAGATGTCTGGCTGCCAGTGTAGAGGGGCCCTGGATCTGGGGCTCTGCACACACTCACCAGAAGGTTCCCTAACTCTCTCGCAGGCCTAATCATAAAGCACAGGGGTTCCTCCTGTTCTCTACACTCAGCTTTGCACCTACAGGAGCAAATGAGAGTTTTGGAGAGGCGTTAGTTCAGTGGTGTCCACTGTTGGCCCATGGGCAGGGAGACCCATACTTGGGGCAGCTACCTCTTCTATCTTAATCACTGATCATGGAGGTTCGTGCTAGGGCTAGCTGTCACCTGCCACAGCTACAGACCTGGTGTGCCAGTCCTGCTGCAGCATGGAAGTTCCTGCTTGGGCTAGCTGCTGCCCTCCACAGCTGCAGACCTGGTGTGCCAGTCCTGCTGAAGCTACAGTCCTGGGAGGCCCACCTCTGCCATCTCAGTCACTGAGCTTGTGTTTTGGGCAGTGCTGAGCAGGGACGCCCATGCATGGGGCAGCTGCCACTGCCCGCTGCTTCTGCCGAGCTGGGCTGGGAGGCCTGTGCTTGGGGCTAGGGAAAGTACATGGGAGTTGAATATTTGCCACTCTCAGTCCTTGGAGACATCCACGGGTGATCTGGGTACAAACTGTCTCAGCTCATGGGTTGTTCCCTCTCGCCTAGGAAGCCTCAATGTCTATGTTATGGCTTCAGCTGCCCTTCCACTCACCAGTTTCAGAGTTTTGGGTCCTGTGCCCCTCAGATATGGTTTGCACTGGTTGCTACCATCTTGGACTGCCCCTGCTTTGATTCTTTTCATAAATTTACCTTGCTTTATTTTTTAATTAGGAAAAAATAAAGCCTAGCTTGCATTTATGGATTATGTGTCCTTGTTGTGGAGCAGTCATGTTGGCATTTGAATGACATTTGATAAATGGCAGGTTGAAGAGCCTTAGACAGCAGAGAAGAGCTGACAGGAGAAAGTCTAATTCCATTGTGTCAGCCTTGTTTATTCTATAGTGATATTGTTTTGTTTTCCTTTTTGTTTTTGTAGGACATAGCACGTCTTTTGCAAGAAAAGGAGCTAAAAGAAGAGAAAAAGAGGAAGAAACACATTACAGACTCTGCTGGGGGCAGTGCTTTTGGAGATAGCTACTATTATGAAGATGGAGGTAACAGCCAATGCCGGAATCCTGTCCTGTCCTTAGCCTCAGCCACAAAACTCCCTTTTCACTTGGTCCCTAAAATCAGCTGAGGATTCCAAGTCATCTCTTGTATCTCAGGCTTTGGGTGCATTTAGATTTGTAGCAGTATTCTATTTGATTTTTAAATTTATATTCTATTTTATTTTAATGACTGTATTTTGTATTTACATGACAGTCATCTTTTGACTTGAAACTTTAATATGGCTTTCCAGCACCTATGCACTCTTACGTGTTGAAGCCATTGTGTGCTGTACTATTTTATAAGTACAAAATATGTGGTGTGGGAAATGGTGGGTGCGGTTCTGAACTTACCATTTTCCTCAGAGATGGCTGAGCAGTGTTGTGCATCAGTCATAGGAAAAAGAGCTTTCTTCTCCCCTCCTTCCTTTCTGATGACCTACAGTACCAAACTGAAAGTCACTGTTGTTCATGGTCTTGATGATTACTCTGCTGCTTGATTACCACAAAATTAGTTTGTGAGAGAGAGTCCCATGGGTCCCATGCGTCTAGTGCCTGCTTTTCAGTGTGGTGGCGGTGATGGTATGGTAGGGTGACCTGTCTCAAACGTGTGTTGGGAACAGAACATTTCCAGACATAAAACTTAATTCAGCTCTTTCAGAAATTTGTCAAACAATGGAAATTTCTTCTAGTTCCATGCACTACTGATTTTTGAGGTTTGATTTCAAGACTATGTTTCTAGGGATACCAGTGAACAAAACTAAAAGACAACTTAGTAAAAATTCACAAAATGATCCTAGAAGGCCTTGAAAACTAGTTATCAGCTTCTTTAAAAAAAAATTCTATCACATAAAAGTAAGTGTGCCTTTGCCTTTAATGAGCAGAGAGAATGTACAAAAACCTTATATACCATATATATATGTATATATATATATGGCTAGATTATTGTAATTTGAGAATAATATTACTTACTCCCTTCCCCCACCCCTACAAACATGATTAAAATTGGTTAGCAGTCAGCTCTGTGGCCTGTTTCCGAAGTAGCTTGACTTTTTTCTCCATAAACTCTACTCTTTTTAATAGAGATCTTCTTATGCTCATTTTTCTTCTGAAATTATATATTACATCTTATACAAACAAAGAAAAATTCTTGCCAATGCATTTTATAGTAGGAACCAGAAAGTATAGTTATTTATTGTTCTTTAGTGTCAAATAAATATTAGAAATGCAGAATTTGGGGTGATGGTGGGTTTTATGTACTTTTAAAATTTGTTCTTGAAGCATGTTCACTGTAATAAAAATAGCTTAAATTGTTTAGTGTGTGTTAGTGCCTGTGCACTGCATGTGCCTGTGGAGGCCAGAAGAGGGTGCTGGAGCTTCTGGAACTAGAGTTGCAGATGCCTGTGAGCTGCCATGTGGGTGCTGGGAATCAATCCCAGTCCTCTGGAGGGGCAGCCAGTGCTCTTCACCACTCGAGCCGTCTCTCCATCCTCTTTGTTTTAAAGTTTTAAGTCTGCAAAACATTAGGATAGCAGAATGGTCAACTAAAATTCCCATTTTAGCTACCTGTATTAAAATGCTAATGCGAACTTAAGCAGGTACTGAAGCCTGTGTGTTGGATCACAGTACTGGTATCCTGAGGAACCTTAATGGTAGGAGACTATTTAAACATTTTGTGGTGCTTTTTTTTTTTAAACACCTAAAATTATACTTAGTTACTTTTATAAAACTTGTAGAAAGTGGAATAAATGCTTGTTTCAAGGTACTGAGATAATATTAAGGAATAGGAAATGTTGGCTACTCTGAGCTTGTATAGACACTGGTATTTCTTTTGCCTTGGCTATAGTATATGTTGTTGACTATGCAGTTCTCATTCATATGCCTCTGAGGTAGACCAGACTGGAGCCCATAGGGAGTATGGTACTCAGTCTGTCTTACAAAGCAGCTCTTATGCTCGGTGTAAGGGTTCTTTCCCAACACACATGATCAGTTCTTGAATTCTGCTTCTTTATCTTTTTTAGTTTGATTTTTTGTCTTAATTATGTAAAAATCATAGTGTATCAGTATGCTTGTCCTTTCAGCTTTTGCTGTACATAAGCTTTAATTAATCTCAAAAATTATCAATTATGACTTAGATTTTACATTTGAAATTATCCAAAATCTTTGTGAAATATTTGTAGAAAATTAGCATACATTATTCATTTGTGAATCCATGTTTTTCTTCAAAACTACTTGCCATGTATCGTGTTTATATTTCTGATTGTTTCTTAATCTATGAATACCCTTTAAAGACTATTACTTCAGCTTCTTAGGACAATTTGTTACTTGACGAAGTTATTTACTCTGACTTCCCTAAAAATGTATTCTCACATATATTTTGAAAAGATCAAATAATGTGATTTTGGTGAATGACTTGTGAACTTTAAAGTTTATTTAATGTTTCATATATATATATATATATATATATATACATTTTATTTTTAAAAATATTACTTTGAATGACAAACATGGAGACACACATTTAAAATGTAGATAAATTTGTATATGTGTGTGTGCCATACATACCACATATAGATTGCCACTGAAGGCATTAATTATATTTGCTAAATAACTAGGTCTCCAGAACATCCACGTTTCTTTCTGTAACCGGAAGGGGTTGGGAAGGGCTCAAGTAGAATCCCTCACTCTAGTCTTATCTAGATTTAAAGATGCAGTCACAAGTAAACTATAGAAAACAAAACTGTCATCAATTCAATATTTAGGACAATGTTAAAAACTCACGGCATCAATAACTGCACGTTTAAACAAAAACTTTGTGTTTGTTTTGAGCTTAATGATGGACTCCACTCATATAGCTCCATGAACACAATGCTGTAGACACTGTAGACCACCTCTGAATGTGGTCATCATTTAATAGCTCATCAGTATTACATTAATTCTTTTCAGTAGACAGTTACCTATTGTGAAGACAGTTAATGGGAGTTAAAAGAGCAGGTGGTTTTATTATAAAAACCACTACATTTAACTTTTATTTTTATGTCAAGTACAAATTTGACTATGAACTATGGAGAAAATCTTTTTATAAATATCTGTTGAAGAGAACATATTTTACTCTAGACCCATTCTGAAGGAAATTTCTTTTCTTTAGGAAATGTAAAACGAAACTGAGGTTGTTGAGTGGAAGCTATTTTATCAGTGTTGACTTTAGTGCATACTTTTCTTCTTTACATACATACAATACTTTATGTACTTTTCTTTATAGTCAAATTCCTGGACACAACCAAAACTCCTTAAGTATGCCTACTCATGGAAGCTCTTTCAGAGTTCAGCAAATGATTGATTAAAGCAAGGAACGGCTTAGTTTTCTGAGCATTTTTTTTTCATGGATTAAGAATTTCTTTTTACTATTTCTGAAGAATAGAAAAATGCTTTTAGAAATACTACAATTACTATGGCCTTGTGAAGTGCTTATTAATTTGCTTTGTTTTTAGCATATGCTTGGATTTGATAAGATTCTATGAAAGCACCTATGTATGTGGTGGGTTTTTTTTTTAAGCTAAGGAACTTTTATAGTTTATTCTTTACTTTTTTGTATAGAAGACTCTGGATGTTTTTGAAATATATTTGGAAGATGACCCCTGTTAATATGGCATTCCATATGGCATTCCATTTTTTTTAGCTTTTTCCTTGCCAAGATCCAACTAAAATAAGGAACAGAATTACCCCAGTATAACAAGTCATTTGTTCCTTAACAGTCTCCTTCACTGAACTAACATTATCCTCCTCCTTCCACATTGAGCTAGAACCTGGGCTTTCCCAGAGGTATCTGGGTATGCTTGTTTTGGACACATGTGGGGAGATCTGTGAATAATTTTGAACTAGGCAGAAGTCAGGAATATTGTGCTACATCTTCACTATTGTTTCAGTGAGAATGCCTCGAGATCTACAACCGAAACCTCATTCTCTTAAAAAACATCACTGTATTACAAAACTTAAGAGCCTCTGATTGTTAGCAGCTATTCCAGAGGCAGATTGGCTTTATGAAGTAGCATCTGATGATTGTTGTCAGTCATTTTGTTATTGGCAAATATGAATATGCTAAGCTCTTCCTAATTATGGTCAGATTCTTTCAGATTCAAATGATTTCCCTTATGTTTTGCTTTTTACCTTTTGGCTATGTATGCATGGACCATTCTGGTCAGTATTCATCTCCACATCTCAATTTGTAAGTTTCAAAGCAATTTTATCCACCTAAAATTATGTTAGTATTGGGTCGCTGTGTAGTCAATTTATTCATTAAGTCATCTATTTTTAATTTTATACCCTCTACCTCCACTCAGACCAGCCAAGGTCAAGGAGGGCCAGGGAATTGGGTTCTGGACACTCACGGTTTTGTAGTCTCCAAAATGATGGGAAGATGATAAAGCAAAAGAAGCAAAAACCGAGGCATCTGCGAGAGAACATGGAAGAGCTGGAAGAACACTGTGCTTCAGACAGAGCCCTGCCTTCTAGCTGGGTCAGACGGAGGGAGGATGCACAGATCTCCAGTGAGCAGCATGAAAGAAAACAGATTGGTCAAGAAAGGCTCTGGAAATCTCCACTCCCAAAGATCAGCGGGGAGGTATTTCTGAGCACTGAATCTTTTGGCCACTGGGAAGCTAACATTAGCCCTCGAACTAGGAGTTGGGAAAAACAGTCCGGACACCATGGCAGACATTCACCCAAGTCTTCACAGAAAAGAGGGCTTCCCTGTAAGGAAATTGTGTATGGGAGGGACCTTGGGCAAGGTGATCACAGAGAAAGGAGACATAGGCCCAAGATTCCTCCCTTCTCAGAGGATGAAGAACTTGACTACCACCATGATGCAGGTAATGCCCTGTTGGAAGTACTGTATGTAAAGCCAGTCAGTTTAATATGCTTCTCAAGCAACCTCTGTCTCTCTTCAGTTTGAACTCTTCTTATCCTTCAAATGAATCTTGGAGTCAGATACTATGTGAAGTATCTCATTGATCTTAGGTCTGTAGGAAGAAGGAAATATCTGTACTATTCTCCTGTAATAGTATACTGTGTTCTTGAAGGGTATGTTCTTGAAGGGTTCTCCCGGACCAAGTTGTAAGAGCACAGTCCATCCCAGATACTAGTCATTGTTTGCCTCAACCATTACTTTTATGTTTGAATATGCAACTCTTCACTCTGCAGTTGTTGTTCTAAATGCCATGATATACAAGTTCTCAATACTTGTAAAGAAACAAGGAGGGTAAGGGGTAGGAGGAAGACTCAGTGGATGAATCCCTTACTACATGGGTATGAAAACAGTCTCTAGAACCCATAAAAAAGTCAAGTAGCTTTAGCAGCTGTCTGTAGTGCCTGCACTCAGGAGACAAAAACAGAGGATCCCTGGAACAATCTGGATAGCTACTCTAGCCAGAAAAAGGTTAGCTCTGAACTCTGCAAGAGACCTAGCTTCAATGTATAAAATTGAGAGGGAGTAAAATACAAACAAACAAACAAACAAACAAACCACCAGATACCTGCACTGCAGTGGTCAAACATACATAGATTAACACAGCCCACACCCATGAACATGCATACTTTTATACTGTGTGTGTGTATGTATGTGTATGTGTAATTTAAAATAAAAGAAATTGGTTGTATGTAGGACATAACTTTTAGGTTTTGGGCACTCCTGCCACTTAGCCCTGTAGTTCAACATGGACACTGTTAGAGGCACTCTTTCTTGTCTGGGACATACTAAGGGAGAACTTTCCTTGTGGCTATAACACAGTCATGACACTATAACATGTGTAACTTTAACAGACATAATATCCATCATTCTGGTTTCAGTCAGTGTTTACTAAGTTTTACAGAGATGGAAAGGTTATTGAAACAAGTTTCAAGGAAGACATGCTGTGGTCAATCAAAGTTTGATTGTGACTGCAAAACTGTTTTCTAGGTTGCAGATTCATTCTGCCTCTGTTGGCTTTTCATCATTAAAAACAAGGCTTGGCTATAAGAAAAATTACATTTTAGTTTATTGTATCTCATATTACAGACTTGGTTATAAGGAAAATTACATTTTAGTTTAGCAAGCTATAGTGAATACTGTAGCTCCTGCTGCTTTGACTTATGCCAGGGTCTAAGCTTCAGAGAGTGATGGATATATTTAAAAATGGGTAAATAAACACTTTCATATTTGATGTGCCATGTTTGGAAGATATGAACAAATAGCTGGGAGAATACAGAAGAGGGTGATGGAGTTCATTAGGTAGGCTTATGAGGAAGTTACACTATAGCTAGATTAAACATGTTAGAGTTCCATGGGTTAGAGGAGAGGGTTGGTGATTCCATGACCTCTACATAAGGATTCTGTGAACCTAATATGAATGTTTTTAAAGAGCAACTTAACCTTTAGGGCATTTAGTTATGCACCAGGGTTTTTAACAGATTTGGGGACCTGAAACTAAGCACCAATTGAGACTCTCTGGCACTGCAGCTGTAAGTAACAGTTTCCTCTGGTAACACAAGGACACAGTGTGGCTACAGCTACTAAAATGCTTGTTGTGTGAAATGGATACTTCTTACTGTTTTATGCTCAGTCTGCTTCAGACCTTTAGCATTCCCAGATCTTATTGGTGTTTGGTTTTGAACTTCTTGACATGGTCAAGAGATTACATTAAGAAATAATAATTGGATACGGGGTCAGCTCTTGATGATGTAAGCAGTTACAATTCTTAAACATATGGTGTATGCCGGATTCTAGTTTAGTTAACAATGAATAAACTGGCATGATGACAACCTTGAGTCCAAGTGCTTCTGCAGAACAGTGGTACAAGAAATCAGCTGAAAATGAAATTGCTAAATTAAAGTGAGAATTGGTTGACTTTCCATAAAGTAGTTAAACTAGGTCTAACTGGAACTCATTGTGCTATACATCTGTGCTAGCTTATTGGTTATACAAACTAACGTTTCACCTTCTAGGACCTTAAATATTCTACTTACTACTGTAAATTCTGGCTCAGATACACCATGATAGGCCCTGAATGTCAAATGGCTTCTTATAAAATATTCATACATAAAAGATACCAAAAACCCATCAGTTAATTTTTTTTCAATTCATAGTTTGTGTAAATTTATCTTCAATGCTAGTCGTTTAGTTTCTTTTTGATTGCAGGCAGCAAAACCCACCTCTATTCTCAGTACTTGGGAAACAGAAAAAGGAAGAACCTTGTGATTGGAAGGCCATCCTGGTCTACATAGTGAGTTTTAGGACAGCCATGGCTACATAGCAAGACATGGTCTAGTGAACTCTCCCATTTATCTTACTGTATCAAATTTTATTTAAAGAGAATAATATATTGGTGTTTCTTTGGGAAGTCATTGTCTTCCCTGACTTCAGGGTGTTAACCAGAAAAGACAAGAAACAGGTTCACTATGGGAACTGGAGGTTTTGCTCAGGGTAGAGCATTTGCCTAGCATGGTCATTTGTAGTACCACACAAAAAGAGTGAGGGAGATGGAGAAAGAAGGGAACAGCTGAGATGCAGCTCACCTATTTAAAAGCAGCTTCCAGATTCTATTTAGAATCCCAAGATGTACAGTTGTCTCTGTTTTTACAGTGACAGCTTTCCTGCACACTGTGTACCTACAAACTTTCGCATCACTTCACGTTCGGGGGGCACCACAGTTGCGGCGAGGCTAGTCCTGCCTGTCCAGAAATGCATTGTCTTATGCTGTGAAAATTTCTACGAAGTGAAAATAGCAAATTTCAGTGATGTGCAAGGAGCTGAGTGAATCCTTTGTTATCATCTGTGTAGTTGAGCCTAAGAGAGCTACTACCTTAAATTCTGAATTCTATTAGTGGATCTGTACTTCTTTTAAACAGATAGTAGCTATAATCTTATCCCTGTCAGCTTAATAAGACTATTCATTTGACTATATCTTTGTTAGAATTTAAAATGAAATATTCCCATAATTAATATAGAAGAACTCATTAGCGGAAAATGTTGAATGTTTTGAAAGCTGAGTGTTATCTACCCGTAACATTTCCCTAGGTAAAAACTCAGAGGCACAGTCTATTACCCTAGCAAGAGATTAGGTTGTTGACTGCACTTGTCTCTTTTCTGTAGATTGGCCTGTGATACAATTACCTGTTCACTCACTTTACCGAGTGTCAAATTCCCTACTTTAGTTGTTTTCTCTAAAAATCTGCCTTTCTAAATATGGTCATGCAAGTTATAATTCAGACAAGTTTATTTACCCAAGTGCATATGCTCCATTCTTTTAATTTAATTTAATTTTTTTTATTATTAGTTACATTTTATTAACTCTCTATCCCAGCTGTATCCCGCTCCCTTATTCTCTCCCAATCCCACCCTCCCTCATCTCCTCCCTGCCCCTTTCCAAGTCCACTGATTGTGGAGGACCTCCTCCCCTTTCATCTGACCCTGTTTTATCAGGTATCTTCAGGACTGGCTGCAAAGTCCTCCTCTTTGGCCTAGCAGGACTGCTCCTCCCTTGGGGGGTGGGAAGGTCAAAGAGCCTGCCATTGAGTAGTCCCTGTTCCCCTTACTATGGAAAACCAATTGGTTACTGCTACCACGGGCTTCATCTGAGCAAAGGTTCTAGGTTATATCCATACATGGTCCTTGATGGAGTGTCAGTCTCAGAAAAGACCCCTGTACCCAGATATATTTGGTCCTTGTGGAGCTCCTATTCTTTCCACGTCATACTAACTCCCCTTCTGCCGAACACTGCTAGGTAGAGTCTTGGGACTATCCCAAACCAGTCAGAAATCTGTTGTATACCAGGTCAGATCAGCATAAGGATTTAGTATCACTAGAGGTAATTTGTGGTGCTCTGTGCTATCAGGTCCTGGGAAGTGTGAGTTATGAAAGACAAGCTTTTTCATCATTTTTTATGATAAGATGCACATATGTGAGTCTACATTTTAAATTTACCAGTGTTAGATAGAACGTCTACAAAAATAGGTTTTGTAAAATAAATCAAAAATCTTCAAATTTAGGTTTATTTTATGTGTTAACTTTTGAATCAAATGTATTGAGGTATTTTGCTAGCTGTTATTTTAATATATATTTATGTTGACAGTTCTTTGTTTCTTGAAGGTAAGAACCCATTGGGAAGGCTTAAAATAGATGCATAAGGCAAGAGTTCACCCCACATACCCAAGTTAGAATAGATGGTGTTAGGTCAAGCACTCAGTAGTGATTCTTGTAGTTGAGGTTGGCTCTGACCAGTAATGCACAGAGAGTTCATCAGAATATATTGGGTCTCCATTTCGTGTTTACTGATAGTTATGCTAGGTACCTAATTTGTGGATTCCATATTTCTGAGGGCAATTTGTTCATCCTGGTGACTAACTGTAATCTACAAATATATGCAAAGGGAAGTACTCACAGTTTTGAAATGACATTAATTTTTGCCTTATTTTGAAATTTGTAGTAGGGTATGTGCTTCTATAACATTGCAAAGCAACAAAGCTAATTGTCAGCCGGATCTCTTCATTGCTTTTTCTCTAGAGGAACATAATTGTAATGTTACTGCATTCTCTGATATTTCCTCTATGTTATGTTTTTCCTAAAATTTTGTAGTGTCATTAAGAGATAGGTCAAAGCTTTAGGAAAGATGTAGGGCAAATGATTTTGTGTATTAGAGGGTAGATGGGCCATTTTTGACACATTTCACCTCACTTTTAGATGACTCTGTTGCTCTGCAGGAAGATGCACAGGCTACGGGAACTGAAGGGAAGTTTTTGCTTTGTTGTCTGAGCCATATTAAAACTTGAATCTGGAACATTTTCTGTGAATTCTTTTCACTTTCAGTGGCTTTTTGTTTTTTCTCTTTTCTGTTCCTCTTTTGAAGACTCACTTTTTTGTTGTTGTTGGTCTGGTTTCCCACATGACTTTCTGCTGTTGAGGAAACTATATGAGAAATGTTTCTACAAGGTGTATTTGGGAAAATAACTTTGTTCAAATGTTTAAATTGTATGTGTTACTATTTGATGTGAAAAGTCATTTCACATGTGCACCACACTGCAATCTATGAAGGTGGCAGTATTGTTAGTGTTAAATATTAAGGAAGAATGTCTTTTTCCTAATATTTTCATCTTTTCAGAAAACAGCCCCAGTTCCCTCATTGAATTGAGTTTTTTCTAGGAATGAAACCAAGAGGAATAAAAGAAACTGTTTCTACTTCAGCACGAGTGAGCCACAGGGATCAGGAATGGTATGATGCTGAAATTGCCCGAAAATTGCAAGAGGAAGAACTTTTGGTGAGTATGTTTAAGGTAAAAGTTCAAGCAAAGTAGTAGGGCTGTATGTGCAAGCTGAATCATAATTCAGTTATGTAATTAAACATTATAGAGGTCCATTGTTGGCATTATGATTCCATCAGTTGAAAAACTGGTGCCTTTTATAGGGGTGGGGAAAATCAAGACAGTGGACGTAGATTAGAATATATTCCCACTTACTTATGGTTTACTTTATGTAGTTTTGGTAGTTTGGGATTAAAAGTAAACACTTTGAGTGCATTATTATTAAAAGTGGTGCCTTCCATTATTGGGGTTATTAATCTTTTCCTGTGGCTGATTTGTAAATTAAACCATTTTGAGTCTGTATGCATTGGAAAAATAATCTTCGTAGGGTTCAGCAGTTTTAGACATTCATTTAAGTTATAGGAATGTATCTTATTGGATAGTAGACCTTTTATATCTAGCTCTGTGGATTGATAAGTGTTAGCAACAGAATTCCATATCCTGACTTCTGCAGCAATAAGTTTGGTGGTTCTCTAAATTATTGTGTTGAGTGGGTTTGAAAGTCCTTCCTTTCTGTCTGGTAAAAGTAAACCCACTGGCTGCCAACTTCATGTATTCAGTGAGAACTAGTTTCAATTTTCAGTTTATTTTATATAAGATAGTTTAAATGGACAGCACAGATTCCAGTTACTTGTTGTGTTTCCGATTCACAGGCTACCCAAGTGGACATGAGAGCAGCTCAGGTTGCCCAGGATGAGGTCAGTTCATGTTCAAGAGATTTCCCTAGATTGTGAGAAACAGCCTCAAGTCTGTAATTAATGATATTGCCCATGCCTTACTTAGGAAATTGCTCGACTTCTGATGGCTGAAGAAAAAAAAGCTTACAAGAAAGCCAGGGAGCGGGAAAAGTCATCTTTGGACAAAAGGAAACATGACCCTGAATGCAAGGTAGTTGGGGCCTCTTTCGTTTTGCTTTGTTTTTAGATAAGCAATAAAATGAGAGATGAAAGCAACATGCTGCTTTTAGAACGCTCTGAAAATCCATTTTGAATATGTAAAATACCTGCATTGTGTCATGGTTGTTTCACATTGAAAAACATCACTGATTTCATACTGCTAAGATTGCAAAGCTCATTTTGGTCATTTTCAGGCTGAAACTCAGATTCAGGGGTCTGTTTTTATATACTTACATTGCAAAACAATGCCATATTTTCACCTGCTTTCAAACCTGTCCTAGTTACCTGCATTTCCTCTGCTTTCCCAGTGTGCTTTCCCTGCGTAGTCCTTCTTCCCATACACACAGCTTTCTTTTGGTTTTTCATAGATGGAGGACTGACAAGTAAATGCATATCCCTAGCACCTATTGCTTATGTCTCATTACAAGAACATGTTAGCAGAACCTGGAGCTGTTATCTTTCCCCCATTAATCAGAAGCAGTTGCATGTCATCATTCTATTATGAATTAATCTAATTGTTGTGTACACTGGCTTCAAGTTAAATTTGACTATCAATATTTGTGAGCAAGGGTCCATTTCGACCAGTGTGTAAACACCAAGGAATCTTTACCTGACAGGGATTGCCAGTTGTGTTGGTGCATGATGTGCTGAAGAGGCAGGAGGGTCACTAGAAAGAAAAGTGACAGACAGATAACAGATACAAAGCCAAGTAGTGGAGAACAGCACACAAGAAAAAGGAGAATCCATGAAGTAAGGCTTTGGGAAGCAGGGTTTGTACTAGCTTGGGACCTTGCAGCCTAGAATATGTGCTCATGGTACACCTAATCTCTGTACTGTTCTCTCCATATTCCTCTTCTTCATCTCTGTTCCTGCTTCATAGTTTCAGTAATTATTGTGCAGCAAAATATCTTGAAACTGTACTGATAATGTTGCTTAACCCTTTCTCTTTTCTTAGTTACTAAGATTCAGTCTTAAAATAAAGGGAAGTATTATTTGCATGTTAGTATGTCTCTTTAGCCCACCCATCTTTAGAAGTTCAGGACATGTTCTAACATACTTCATTTTAGTGAAGCATCCCCAAATGTTTCTGTTACATAAAAGAAGCATGGAAGTTCAGATTCTTTAACAAAGAAAAAAACAATTTTACTTTTTATGAATTTTAAGTCAGAGAACAATTGCCACCTTGCAGGCAAGTATCCTACATTTTGCAGTTACAGTCTGTAACTGCTACTTTTATGGATACTTTCTTAGAAAAAATGACTTGAAATGTGCTTCAAATGGCTGAAAACCTTTACACTAAGATACACAACAAGCGTAAAAGCTCATATCCAGAGTGTCTGCTAGATCTGATCTGCAGTGCAGCTCCTTTGATACTTACTGTGGCTGTTCATGTCTGTGAGGATCACGGGGTGTGTGTGTGTGTGTGCGCGCGCGTGCACCCATGTGCATGCATGTCTGTGTTCATGCACATTTGGGTGCATACATTTGTGACTTCCTGAGGATATGGGTACATGCACGTGTGCATGCATGTCTCTGTTTGTGTTTGTATGTGTCTGTGTGCAAGGCTGTTTGTGTGTGTGCAGGTTTGTGTGTGTCTGTGCAGTTGTGTGTATATGTGCATGCCAGTACATACATATGCCATGTGTGCCCACTCATGTGATTACCCAGGCAGATTGCACAAGTCCATTGTATCTATCAAGTTTTGACTTGAATGGCTATATAAATACTTTATGTTATTCAGCTAAATGTAGCCAGAGATTTCTAAAGGAAATCTTGTTGAGGTATAGATTTTTTCTAAACATCTTTCCTTTTGTTTGGTGTTTTGTTTTTCTATCCACAGTCAAAAGCAAGGTCAGCACATTCAAAGTCAAAAGACAGTGATGAGACACAGCGTTCCAAGATTGACAGGCCATCACGGTAAGATGACACCCTGAAAAGGGGAATGAGGAAGTTAGCTTTGGGTGTGGAAGGATAATTCAGTTGTTTGAGAAGACTGTCCTTCCGAAAATCTGCAAATTGTGAGGTTGTTTTTAGTGTCGCAGGGTTATTCTCAAACCTTATTCCAAATCCTACATTGGATTGTGTAACTCCTGTAAGGAGTGTTTATAATAGATACTGGGATATAATGGAGAGACTCTTTTGTTGTTGTTAGGAGTGCTTTTTGGCATAAGGAGTTTGTTTCTCCAGGTAGAGAGACATGAGAGTAACTAATTTTTAATTAAACTCTCAGATTTTAAACTTTTGTTGGGGCTGAGAACATAGCTTCCTATGTAAAAATATTTGTGTATATTGTGTGTGTATGTGTCTGTGTGATTGTGCAGTTAATTGCCTTGTTGGAGCTTCAGTATCACTGTAGCAAGTAGCTGACTGCTCAGTGTTCTTCCTAACTCACACAGCCCCAACACTGAGAAACTGCCTTTTTTTTTTTTTAACCTTTATTAGTCAACAGTTAAGTCTGGAGAAGCAGTTCATTTTTCTTAATTAGTTTATACTGACTTTTTAAATGTTTGATTAAAATATGAGGAGAAACTTTAGATACAGAAGGATAGTGTGGAAAAAATAGGGAGAAGAATAGAGGACGTTCAATCCATGGAAACTTATAGTTAAACAGGAGCAAGAAGCTTTGGTATTTAGCAGGAGAAAGACTATAAATAATAGTCATTATATATATATATATATATATATATATGTACATTTCACACTCCTAGATGAAAGTATATTGAAAGCTTTGAAAGCTTTCACTATAAAGAATGGACAGGGCTGGGGAGATGGCTCACAGGTGATCTGGCTTCAGTTCCCCATCACCTACATGGTGTCTCACTACCACCTAACCTGTCCAGGGGACCTGATGCCTTTTTCTGTCCTCTATTGGCATCTAGTATGGAAGTTGAGCACATACATTGTGGCCAGTATTTTGCTACATTGTGGGTTCCTTTTTCTCTTTTACCCTTTTCTACCCTCATTAACTCCCTAACACTAGATTAGAGAGAAAAATTATAGAAGGGAAAGGGAGTGAAGTTAATATTTAGACTACTTTCTACTGATTAGGGTCATCCAGTTCCTTGGGGCAAGTTTGATCTTTGCCTGTTATACCCAGTTTGCGAGCCCCCAAAAGATCTACAGGAATCGACTCCGTTGCAAAACACATGAGGGTCTTTTTATTGTAAATTACAAGCTGCAGCTTGGGCCAACACAGCCCCACCGCTGAAGCGGTGGGAGCTGAGCGTGTGTCCCCAGGTTAGTTGGGTGATTTATAGATTCTGGTCCCTCCCACCATACCCAAGGCAGGGGCAATTCCTGCCTGGCAAGCATCTATTGGTCAAGATGCTACATTTTGAATCAATTGGCTATAGGAAGGTTCCCAGACCATTGACCATGACCAAGTGTCCCTCCCTAAGGGGAGGGTCAAGTTTCCTAGCAACCATGTCTCTAGTGGGTGGGGAAAGAATGCAGTGAGGTAGCTCTCCCCTCAGGACATTACTAACTTTGTTACGCACCTACTCTACGTTTTACCGATAGCTGCTACTTTATCTTTTGGTCTCTCATGCCATCAGGATATCTAGTTTCTTCTTCTTGTTTCTTTGTGCACAACTACTTGACAAACTGCAACCAACAGCATCTAACCACCAACCAGCCAACAATAGCCACACCTCCTCTTGGACCCTTAGCATATTTTTACCTTCTGAAAAGATTCCATAATTCCAAACGTCACACACTCACAGAAACTATCTGCAGCTGGCAAAACAACACCCCTGCAAGAGCACGAGACAAATCATAGTCACCTGTTGTGAAGCAACACCTGGGACTAAAACAAAACCATATTTTTTAGCATTTCTGTGTTTTTTTTAAGAAACAAAAAATATACAATAATCACTACATATACACTTGTAGGCAAATACTCATACACATAGATAAAAAGAAATACACCTTTTAAAAAAGAAATGATGGGGCTGGAACAGTGACTCAGCAGTAAAGAACATTGGTGGCTCAGAGCACTGAGATTTGATTTCCCAGCACCCACATGGCAACTTAACCATGTGTAACTTCAGTCTCAGGGGACCTATTGGCCTCCAGAGGTACTGCACATGTTTTTCACAGATGTACATGAGACAAAACACTCATGTACACAAAATTAAAATACAATAAAAAGAAATGATAAAAGAGGGAGAAGGTAGGCATGTTTAATCAGATTTGAGTGTTTGAACCTTGTAAATGTGTTGTACTTTTACGTTTTTATATGTCCATTAAAATTAGTTTAAGTGAACAAAAAGGGGCTGGAGGTATAGCTCAATTTGTAGAAGTGTTACCTGGCATGAAAGAAACCCTGGGTTTGATCCCAACACTCTGTACACTGGGCATGGTGCTTCATGTGTGTTGATTCCAGCACTAGGTGAGTGTGAGAAGATCAGAAAGCCAAGTCCACTTGTCTATACAGACCACGATACAAGAAGCCAGGAAAGACCAAAGAGGAAAGAAAGAAAATACACTAAATGTAGTATTTCAAAAGCTCTCAATTAGTAAACCATGGTTTTAAACCGTAACTTGTATTAAAATTACGGTCTTTGGAGATGGCCTGCCTCACAGGCATGAACTAGAGCTCTGATCCCTAAACTAATGCAAAATTGGACATGCTTGCTTGATAATTGTAATCCTTGCACTTGGGAGGCAGGGATGGCATCCTCAGTGCAAGCTGCTTAGCTAGACTAGCTACCAGTGGCAGGCCCTGGGTTCAGTGAGACACTGTCTCAATAAAGAAAGCAGAAAGCTATTGAGGAAGACATCCAGCATTACCATCAAGCACACATGCACCAGTACAAGTCTGAATACATGTATGAACGATAGATAGATGGATAGATAGATAGATAGATAGATAGATAGATAGATAGATAGATAGATAATTTTAAAATATAAGTTTAAGCTTACATGATTTCAAAAGATAAGTACCTTTCAATACTGGGTTTGTATTGGTTTGAGGACAGTAGTAGTGTAATGTGTGTAAAATCTGTTGCTCTTAGTTTTTGCTAAGCATATATAAACAATTACATTTATAATTGTGCACATTCCTATAGTATCCTAGCAAAGGAAGAGACAGTCGGTCCCTGGAAGGTAAAGATCTGGTTTTATCTAGTCAGATGAGTTCAGATCATTTGTAGGCGTTTTTCTTCAGCCTCAAGTCCTCTGACTCTCTTGAATACCAGTATATTTGACAAAAGATAAAAGCTAGCACTCTGGGGTGGCGGGCTATCAGCAGGTCCTAAATCTGGTCAGATTCAAAGGGAACAGTCCAATGTTCTTTTAAAGAGCCTGTTAGGAGTGTGGCACAGACAGAACGATGTGTCGTCTTTATGCTGAAAGGGTCATTTGGTCTAAGTATTATCTGCGAACAATTGTGTTTATGAGAAGAAGGATGTTATAAAACATTATTTGATAGTTTAAACCCTTGCATACTTAACAGATTTGTGAGTGTGTACTTGTTGCCTAAAGTCTTGTTTCCTCTTTCACATTTAATCATGATGCAAAGGTTGGGTAACTATTTGCATAGAATTAGCATAAAGGATGGCAGAACATGAGTTTCCACAGTCATTCTGTGAAATACTTCACCTTAGCAGTGGCACCAGCACAAATAAAGAAGACAATAAAACAAATAAACAAACAAACAAACAAAAACAACCCCAAACCCAACTCATGTAGAGCTTAGAATATTCACTGTCAAAGTTCCAATGACTTATTTTATTCCAAGTTTATTTTTATCTTGCTTATGAGGTGTAAAAATCATTCAGTAGTGTGGATTAATTGTTAAGTCAGAAACTTCAAAGGGACCATGCCTGTGTGCACTTACAGCCCAGTGAGGCTGAGGCTGGGGGAGCTGTGTTCCAAGCCTCTGGGGAAGAAAACTTGTCTAGGAAATCAAAACAAAACAGTTTCAACTCCATGGTCTTATACTGTAAATGTCAGTTGCTATTTTAGTTTGTATTGTAGAAAAGTCTAAAACTTTGACAAGTTTCTTTCACTTTCTATCATGTTCATATGAATAGCAATTTCATTTATCTTCACTTGATCATCTTTTGATCATCCTAATACTTAGAACTAAGATAAGCATCATTTCTTTTTTTTAATTTTTTTTCTTTATTAATTACACTTTATTCACTTTGTATCCCCCCTGTGGTTCTCTCTCTCCTCCCGTCCCAATCCCTACCTTTCTCCACCCTCTGCTCGCATGCCCCTCCCCAAGCCCACTGATAGGGGAGGTCTTCTTTTCCTTCCTTCTGATCCTAGTCAATTAGGTCTCATCAGGAGTGGCTGCACTGTATTCTGCTGTGGCCTGGTAAGGCTGCTTCCCCCTCAGGGGGAGGTAATTAAAGAGCAGGCCAATCAGTTCATGTCAGAGGCAGTCCCTGTTCCTATTATAATGGAAACCACTTGGATACTGAACTGCCATGGGCTACATCTGTGCAGGGGTCTTAGGTTATCTCCATGCATAGTCCTTGGTTGAGTTATCAATCTCAGGAAAGACCCCTGTGCTCAGATTTTTTGGTTCTGTTACTCTGCTTGTGGAGTTCCTGTCCTCTCCAGATCTTACTGTTTCCCACTTCTTTGCTAAGATTCCCTGCACTCTGCCCAAAGGTTGCCCATAAGTCTCAGTATCTACATTGATAGTCTGCAGGGCAGAGCTTTTCAGAGGTCCTCTGTATCAGGCATGTTCCAGAGAAACACTTAAAGAAATGCTCAACCTCATTAGCCATCAGGGAAATGCAAATCAAAACGACCCTGAGATTTCATCTTACACCCATCAGAATGGCCAAGATGAAAAACTCAAGGGACAACACATGCTGGAGAGGTTGTGGAGAAAGGGGAACCCTTCTCCACTGCTGGTGGGAATGTAAACTTGTACAACTACTCTGGAAAGCAATCTGGTGCTTTTTCAGACAACTAGGAATAGCGCTTCCTCAAAATCCAGCTATACCACCCCTAGGCATATATCCAAAAGATTCTCAAGTACACAATAAGGACATTTGCTCAACCATGTTTGTAGCAGCCTTATTTGTAATAGCCAGAAGCTGGAAACAGCCCAGATGCCCCTCAGTGGAGGAATGGATGCACAAATTGTGGTGTATCTATACAATGGAATATTACTCAGCAATAGAAAAAACAAGGAAATCATGAAATTTGCAGGTAAATGGTGGGATCTGGAAAAGATCATCCTGAGTGAGCTATCCCAGAAGCAAAAAGATACACACGGTATATACTCACTCATATAGACATATAATATAGGATAAACCTACTAAAATCTCTTCACCTAAAGAAACTAATCAAGAGGGAGGACTCTTGCTAAAATGCTCAATTCCTATCCAGAAAGGCAAAGAGGCTGGACATCAGCAGAAGGAGAAAAGAGGGATAAGCATCATTTCTAAGAACGAATACTTCTTCCCTGTTACGAAGTTGATAGTCTAATATGCAATTACCCAGATCACTGTGATGATTTTGTTAAGTGACCATGGGTCATAACACTTGGAATGAGGAGCTTTAAGGTGCTGCTTAGCCTGGCTGAGGTGCAGGCAACCAGGTGATTTTTGAAGTGAACTCTCAAGAACATTTAGCAATCTTACTAATTAAAAATAGTTGCAATAGTAAGAACCTTGAAAAAAAAAACCCAGATGTTCCACAACTGAGGAATGGATACAGAAATTGTGGTACATTTACACAGTGGAATACTACTCAGCAATTATAAACACAGAAATCATGAAATTTGTAGGCAAATGGTAGGATCTAGAAAAGATCATCCTGAGTGAGGTATCCTAGAAGCAGAAAGACACACATGATATATACTCACTTATAAGTGGAGATTAGCCATATAATATAGGATAAACATACTAAAATCTCTACACGAAAAGAAGCTAATTAAGAAAGACACACATCAAAAGTGGCTGTATTGTCCTCTACTGTGGCCTGGTAAGGCTGCTCCCCCCTCAGGGGGAAGTGATCAATGAGCAGGCCAATCAGATTATGTCAGAGGCAGTCCCTCTTCCCATTACTATGTAACCCACTTGGACACTGAACTGCCATTGGCTACACCTGTGCAGGGGTTCCAGGTCATCTCCACGAATAGTCCTTGGTTGGAGTATGATTTTCTGGGAAGATCAGAAAAAAGAGGAGAACCTCCCCTATCAGTGGACTTGGGGAGTGGCATGCATGCAGAAAGGGGAGGGAGGGTGGGATCGGGAGGGGAGGAGGGAGGGGCTTATGGGGGGATACAAAATGAATAAATTGTAATTAATAAAAAATTAAAAAAAAACTAAAATATAAAAAAATAAATAAATAAATGCAAAAAAAAAGAAAGACACACATGATATATACTTACTTATAAGTGGATATTAGCCATAGAATATAGGATAAACATACTAAAATCTGTACACGAAAAGAAGCTAATTAAGATGGAGGACCTTTGGTAATATGAACAATTCTCACTCAGAAAGGCAAACAGGATGGAAATCAGAAGAGGGAGAAAATGGGAAACAGGAAAGGAGCCCACCACAGAGGGCCTATGAAAGACTCTACCCAGCGGAATATCAAAGCAGATACTGAGGCTCATAACCAAACTTTGGGCATAGTACAGGAAATCTTATGAAAGAAGGGAGAGATAGTAAGACCTGGAGAGGACAGGAGCTCCACAAGGAGAGCAATAGAACTGAAATATCTGGGTCCAGGGGTCTTTTCTGAGACTGATACTTCAACCATGCACTATTCATGGATATAACCTAGAACCCCTGCTCATATGTAGCCCATAGCAGCTCAGTCTCCTAGTGGGTGCCCTAGAAAGGGTAACAGGGACTGTCTCTGATATGAACTAAGTGGCTTGCTCTTTGATCACTTCCCCCTGAAGGCGGAAGCAGCAATACCAGGCCACAGAGGAAGACAATGCAGACAGTCCTAATGAGACCTGATAGGCTAGGTCAGATGGAAGGGGAGGAGGACCTACCCTATCAGTGGACTTGGAGACTGGTATGGGAGGAGATGAGGGATGAAAGGTGGGATAGGGAGGGAATTAGGGAAAGGGCTACAGGTGGTATACAAAGTGAATAAACTATAAACATAAAGAAGAAAAAAATATATATATAATTCGTGAGAAGAGTAGGAAGCAGGTAGTTGTAATACAAAGCTACAGAATAAACTGTTGATTAGTAAGAGTTTTCCCATCCTTAACCATAAATATCCCTACATTTGAAACAGTGATCTCCATTGCGACATAATTGTGTAGGAAGCAGTAAGTCTAGCTATGTTTCGATACAGTCCAAAGACATCGGCTGTGAGGCTGGATGTTCTGAAAATGGCTGCATAAACAGGATCTGACCAATGGCAACATCAATGGCTATGTTAATGTGGAAGGGGGAAATTTTACTAGGTTCCACCCATAAACAAAGAACTGCAAGCAACTATTGACTGCTGGGAAAAGGAGAATTAGCCTAGGCCAAGAATGAGCCTCATTGTTGGTTGTCCAATGCAGAGTACTCACTTGAAACCATATATAAACAAAACACAAAGAACTCAGCATGTTGTAGTTTGTGTGTGTGTGTGTGTGTATTTGTGCATGCACAAACATGTTACATATGTATGTAATAAACATAATCAAAGAAAAATGACTATCAACTTGAGAGTAGGGAGGGCCATGCCAGGGGCTGAAGGAACGAAAGAGAAGGTAAAAGTGATACAATTCTTTTTCAATTAAAAATAAAATAGATAATGTTTGAAAACAACTGAACAGAGCGACATAGTGGGAGAACTGAGTGTATCTTAGAGTGAATTTCTTGTCCCTGCATGGATGTCAAATACTTTTGTCTTCAGATTTGGGTCCCTGGTAAGATTTATGAGAAGGTAAAGAGAACTCTTGGCTACAACAATAAACATATCCTTGTCTTGGACTTGCCTCTCATCTTTAGCTACCTTATGAAACTAATTTCTAAAGTCACTTGTTTTGTATCAGTTTTTCCTAACAAGTCTCTTTTTTTCCTTCTTTGTATTTTTTTCATTAAATTTATTTATTTATTTATTTATTTATTTATTTATTTATTCACTTTGCGTTGTAATTGCAGCCCCCTCTTTTCCTCTTCTTCAGGTTTAGGTCCATATCCTCCCACCCTCTTCCTAACAAGTCTTATGTTAACTCTCTAAAGTGTTAGAATGTCAGTCAACATTGAGAAAACAAGCAAAGAGTTAATATTTGTAGGCACGTAATCTGGGGTGAAAGTATTGCCATACTTGTTGTGCTTAAAGTGTTTTTATGTGTGTAGCATGAAAAAATATAAAAACATGAAATTGAAAGTGTATTTCCAAATGACATTTGAATGTGGAGATACAAGGATAAACAATCATTCTAGCAGGCCCTTAGTTCTCAGACTGTGTTGTTGTGTTTGGTTTGGGGCTACTCAGAGTACAGCTTTTGACTTAAGTGCTTTCATTTGAAAATATTAAGACACATGTCATAAATTCCAGGCACTATTCTTCCTACTGATAAACACTTTATATTACAACGTGGAGCCAGATAAGGCTGTTATATATTAAATATATAATAGTATAACAGGATGTTTTGTATAATTATAAGGTATAAGTATGTTAGGCTTGAAAAGTTTAGTTAATTTGGTATAAAATTTACTGTAATTTACAAATCAAAGCAATCATTAAATTTTTCCACTTATCCACAGCAGAAATATCCCTGGGTACCTCAAAGTGTCAAAAGAAGTAAAATAGAAGGAAAATAAAATGTGGAGGAATTTAAATGCTATTCAAATGTTATGAATATTTCACATAGCTACAAATGCTTAGTTCTTTACAAAATAATTATGCTAATATTATAATGTATAGCTCTGCAATGGTCAGAGCACTGTTTATGGAGTCTGCTCAATTCTGTTAACAAGCATGTTTTTTCTGTGCTTAACTATGTACACGTGGATCCCCTCCCCCATTCACCTCCTCTGAGCATGCTCTTGTGCAGACTTAGGTTGTTGGTTACTTGAGACATGTAGATTTTATCTGTACATACAAGTTATTATTTCTTTTGGCACTTTGAGGTACCCAGGGAGATTTCTGCTGTGGATGAGTGGAAAAAATTAATGATTGCTTTGATTTGTAAATTACAGTCAATTTTGTACCAAACGAACTAAACTTTTCAAGCCTAACATACTTATACCTTATGATTATATAAACCATCCAGTTATACTATTATATATTTAATATGTAACAGCCTTATCTGGCTCCATGTTGTAATATAAAATTTGACTATACCTTTGAAAAATCAAACAAAGAATTAAATTGGTTTTTTTTCATTTCCATCAATGCCAAGTATTTGACAAAGTGTGTATGAAATGATAAAATTAATAAATATTTAGAATTAATTTTTTTCACATTTTTGCTTCATTTTGACCTAAAACTTTGTAAATGGGTTACATAGAAAAATTGCACGTTTTTTTTTAACTTTTTTATTTTTTATTAATTACACTTTATTCATTTTGTAACTCCCCATAAGCCCCTTCCTCCTCCCCTCCCGATCCCACCCTCCCTCCCCTTTCTACATGTATGCCCCTCCCCAAGTCCACTGATAGGGGAGATTCTCCTCTCCTTTCTGATCTTAGTCTATCAGTTCTCATCAAAAGTGGCTGCATTGTCCTCTTCTGTGGCCTGGTAAGGCTGCTCCCCCTCAGGGGGAGGTGATCAAAGAGCAGGCCAATCAGATTATGTCAGAGGCAGTCCCTCTTCCCATTACTAGGTAACCCACTTGGACACTGAACTGCCATGGGCTATATCTGTGAAGGGGTTCTAGGTTATCTCCATGAATAGTCCTTGGTTGGAGTATGAGTCTTTGGGAAGTTCCCTGTGTTCAAATTTTCTTGTTCTGTTGCTCTCCTTGTGGAGTTCCTGTCCTCTGCAGCTCTTACTATTTCCCACTTCTTACATAAAAATTCATTCACTCTGCCCGACAGTTGGCCATCACAGGCTCAGCATCTGCTTTGATAATCTGCAGGGCAGAGGCTTTCAGAGGCCCTCTGTGGTAGGTTCCTAGTTTGATTCCTGTTTACTTCTTCTGGCTTTCAGAGGCCCTCTGTAGCAGGTTCCTAGGTTGTTTCCTGTTTTCTTCTTCTTCTGATGTCAGAAATGAAAAAATAAGGAAATCATGAAATTTGCAGGTAAATGGTGGGACCTGGAAAGGATCATCCTGAGTGAGTTGTCCCAGAAGCAAAAAGACACACACGGTATATACTCACTCATATAGACATACAACATAGGACAAACCCACGAAAATCTGTGCATCTAAAGAAACTAAGCAAGAGAGAGGACCCTAACCAAAATGTTCAATCCCGGCAAAGAGGATGTTCTTTGTTGTTGTTGGTATTTGGGGTTTTTTGTTTGTTTGTTTGTTTGTTTTTTCTTTTTTTTTTCTTTATTAATTACATTTTATTCACTTTGTATCCCTCCTGTGGTTCTCTCTTCCAGTCCCAATCCCTCCCTTCCTCCACCCTCTGCATGCATGCCCCTCCCCAAGTCCACTGATAGGGGACGACTTCTTTTCCTTCCTTCTGATCCTAGTCAATTAGGTCTCATCAGGAGTGGCTGCACTGTATTCTGCTGTGGCCTGGTAAGGCTGCTTCCCCCTCAGGGGGAGGTAATTAAAGAGCAGGCCAATCAGTTCATGTCAGAGGCAGTCCCTGTTCCTATTGCAATGGAACCCACTTGGATACTGAACTGCCATGGGCTACATCTGTGCAGGGGTCTTAGGTTATCTCCATGCATAGTCCTTGGTTGGAATAGCAGTCTCAGGAAAGACCCCTGTGCTCAGATTTTTTGGTTCTGTTGCTCTGCTTGTGGAGTTCCTGTCCTCTCCAGATCTTACTGTTTCCCACTTCTTTCCTAAGATTCCCTGCACTCTGCTCATGTTTTACGATGGACTCTGCCACCTAGTGGATAAAGAGGCTACTTAGCCATTGTTCATGAAAGTTCTTCCATTCTTGGTGGCCTCTGCCCTCTCTGACTTCTTGTTTTCTTTTTTATTTAGCTTTATTAATTTATTCATTTCTTTTTTCCTTAGTTAAAATATTGGGAAATCTGGGTTGTTTCCAGATTCTACCTATTATGAATAAAGCTGCTATGAACATGATTGAGCAAATGTCCTTATTGTCTACTTGAGCATATTTTGAATATATGCCTAGGAGTAGAATAGCTGGATCTTGAAGAAGCACTATTCCTAATTGTCTGAGAAAGCATCAGATTGATTGCCAAAGTGGTTGTACAAATTTACATTCCCACCAGCAATGGAGGAGGGTTCCTCTTTCTCCACATCCTCTCCAACATGTGTCACTTAAGTTTTTAATCTTAGCTGTTCTGATGGGTGTAAGGTGAAATCTCAGGGTCATTTTTATTTGCATCTTCCTGATGAATAAGAATGTTGAACATTTCTTTAAGCGTTTCTCTCTCATTCTATATTCCTCTACTGTGAATTTTCTGTTTAGCTCTGTACCCCATTTTTTAACTGGATTAATTGATTTGTTGCTGTTTAACTTCTTGAGTTCTTTATATATTCTGGATGTTAGCCCTCTCTCAAATATAGGGTTGGTGAAGATCTTTTCCCAGTCTGTAGACTGTCATTTTGTTCTGATGACACTGTCCTTTGCTTTACAGAAGCATTTCAGTTTCATGAGATCCCATTTATTGACTGATGATCTCAGAGCCTGTGCTATTGGTGTTCTGTTCAGGAGGTTGTCTCCATTGCCAATGAGTTCAAGGTTCTTCCCCACTTTTTTGTCTTACAGATTTAGTGTGTTTGGTTTTATGTGGAGGTCTTTGGTCCATATGGACTTTAGCAATAAATATGGTAATAAGTAGGGCAATAAATATGGATCTATTTACATTTTTCTACATGTAGATATCCAGTTAGACCAGCACCATTTGTTGAAGATGCTATCTTTTTTCCATTGTAAGGTTTTGGCATCTTCGTCAAAAATCAGGTGTCCATAAGAGTGTGGCTTTATTTCTGGGTCTTCTATTTGGTTCCATTGATCCACCAGTCTGTTTCTGTGCCATTACCATGCACTTTTTATTACTGTTGCTCTATAGTACAGCTTGAGATCAGGGATGGAGATACCTCCAGAAGATCTGTTATTGTATAAGATAGTTTTAGCAGTTCTGGGGTGTTTTTGTTTATGTTTTATTTTTCTATATGAAATTAATTTTTCTTTCAGGTTCTATAAAGAATTGTGTTGTGGCAGCTAATCATCCAATTGGGTTCCCTAGTAAGGGGGAACAAGGACTGTCTCTGACATGAACTCAGTGGTGGGCTCTTTGATCTCCCTACCCCCCAAGGGAGTAGTAACCTTGCTAGGCCACAGAGGGGGACATTGCAGACATTCTGATGAGACCTGATAAACTAGGGTCATATGGAAGGGGAGGAGGACCTCCTCTACCAGTGTACTTAGAGAGGGGCAGGGAGGAGATGAGGAAGAGAGGGTAGGATAGGGAGGGAATGAGGAAGGAGGCTACAGCTGGGATACAAAGTAAATAACATGTAATTAATATAAAAAAATAAAAATTATTAATAAAATATTTGTGTTGGTATTTTGATGGGAATTGCATTGAATCTTGGGTTGGAGCTTTCCTTCTAGTAATTTGGGTAGTTCTGGTTGTTTAAATCTGGTTTTATCATGGAATATCTTGTGTTCTCCACCTATGGTGATTGAAAGTTTTGCTAGGTAAAGTAGTCTGGCCTAACATCTGTTTTCTCCAGGGTCTCTGTGACATATGTCCAGGCCCTGGCTTTCATAGGCCTTCTGGCTTTCATAGTCTCTGTTGTGAAGTGAGCTATGATTCTGTTAGGTCTGCCTTTATATGTTACTTGACATTTTCCCCTTGAAGCTTTTAATATTTTTTTCTTGCTCTGTACATTTAGTGTTTTGATTATTATACAGTGGGAGAAATTTCTATTTTGTTCTAACTTATTTGATGTCTCTAAGCTTCTTATATGCTTAAAGGCATTTCTTTAGATTGGAGAATTTTCTTGAAAATATTTTCTGGTCCTTGGAGCTGGGAGTCTTCTTTTTCTTCTGTTACTATTATGCTTAGGTTTCATCTTTTCATGGTGTGCGTGATTTTTTGGATATTTTGTGTCAGGAATTTTTTTCAATTTAATATTTTCTTTGACAATTGGATTTCTTCAGTTGTATCTTCTGCTCCTAAGAGCCTTTCCTCCGTCTCTTGTATTCTGTTGGTGATAATTACCTCTGTAGCTCTTGTTCTCTTCCCTAAGTTTTCCATCTCCAGGTTTTTCTCAATTTGTGTTTTCTTTGTTAAATCTATTTCCATTTTCAGGTTTTGAATCATTTTATTCATTTCCTTTGCCTGTTTGATTTATTTTCCTGTATTTCTTTGAGGGATTTATGCATTTGTTCTTGTATTTGTTGGATTGTATTTTTCTGCATTTCCTTGAGAGATTTATTTGTTTCCTCTGTAGAGTCCTGTAACATCCTCTGAAGTAAATTAATGACAGGCTATAACACAGTGCCTATACATACTGGCTATTGGGGAAAATGTTTAGAGAGTTATAGGCATCAAGAACAGTTAGATAAAAGAACTTATTCAAGGACATGTAGATGGTTAGGAACTAAACTGAGAATTCTGAAGCACTATGGCACTCATTCTACAAAAAAGCTGCTGCAGTGTTTCTCAGCAAGAGCTAGAACTGCAGTAAACATTTTCGATTCTTGAAATTCTGTCTCCCTGCAGGCCACCACCACCGACAGTGATGGACCCTGAGGATCTGGATCCCATACACTTTACAAACCAGCATAGTGCCACACGCCATTTCTCAAAGCCAGAGTCCTCACACAAAGGTAAGGAGTATGAACAAGCTGGGATCTTCCTTATAAGCCTCGTGTTATCACAGGAAATGAAATACTGTCTTCTCATTATGGGAGTGTGAAAAATAAGCTGTCCTTCCCACGCAGTTATAAAAACACAAGAAAGCCAAAAGTAAGTCACTTTAAACTTAATGCTAGGTTTTCTATATATTTGCACTTTTCTCCAAAGAGAAGCTATTGCTCTCTCATCACATTTTAGGAGGGAATTGCAGCCCCTGCTTAGATTGGACTGTTTTATCTGTACAGCTTAAACTGCTGAAATCTGGAGGCTCAAGGTTTTCAGTACGAACACTTTCCTCGGTTTCAGATTTTTGGGGAGCATTTCAGATGTAGACTTTGCAGAATATGGGTACCTCGGCTGCGATTCTGTCATCATAGTGATTAGGAGTGAGAATTAGAAAGAGTCTATGCATATGTTTCAAAGAAAAGTTTCAAATCCTAGAGCAGTTTTGCTTCAAGCATGTTGCACGGTATACAGCCATCCCAGAAGCTAGGAATTAGAGTTACAGTGTGTACACATACATACCACACAGCACCTCACTGCACTGGAGGTGCAGGGAGCAAATGAAGCATGACTGCAGAACAAGTTGCAAACGTTGCATCTTAATATTGGGTTGAACATCTTGGAAGATTTCTTAGGTAATACTTTTAGCATTCCTTTTCTTTTACTGATTTTGAACATCTTTGGTGTAGCTAGAAGTTGCTCATGGGTTTGCTTCTTCTCAAGCTGAGTGTGTATCATTTGAGGACAAGGTGTGTCAGTCTTCAATGTACATTTTCTGCAACATACTAAAATGGCAAGTTGATTTTGTACATGAGTATTTTATAAGCAAGAGGTTTTTAAAGATACAAGGAGGAACACTTGGAGTGCATAGAAATGAAGATAAATCTTGAGCAGGGAGACAATGAATTTAAAAATTTTCATTTTTTTTAATTCATTAAAATTTTAGTATAAAGAACTTGCAAATGAAAAACCATTACACAGCAAAATTAACCAGATCCAAGGTATATACATCTGAGTGAAATAGTATAGAGTTAGAAAGCCATTCAAAAGATGTACAGCTCCATATTGGAGTTTATGTTTTGACTGTCAAGTATTTATTTCTCATTTTTCCACCATCGAAAGGAAGAAAAATCCGTGACAAAAATTAAAACTGCAAAGACAGCTTTATATTCTTTTCTGACTCAAATTCCCATTACCTGTATTTTAATTGTTTTTCTTTTTTCTCTTTTCCCCAGGTTTCCATAATAAGCAGTAAAACAAAAACAAACAAGAAGAAGAATCTGCCTTGAAAATGGACTTGTTGGAGCACATATTACTGAATGATAAAAAATGCATTCCACGTTGGCTGTTCTCCTTCAGTGTGCCATTCCTGGGAGTTATTTTCAAGTGTTTTCTTAACTATAAAAAACTTCACTTCATTTCAGATGTTTTGGTTATTTTGGTCACTTGGGCATTGTAAGAAAATGTAGCTTCTGAATATTGGCCACCTCTTCTCTGAATATATTTCCTGGGATATAATAAGAACTCCATGAAACAGTACTTGCTAATTATAGGATATTGGCAACTAGGGACTAGAGTTTATTTAGCAATTAGAAGTCTACAGAGATTCATTATCAAATATAGCATAACATTTGGATGCAATGAAGTATAGGAAAGTATATGAAATAGCCACTTTGCTGTTGATTACTATGATATTTTGAAGGATACTGCCTTTCGTTTTATCCTCTTCAGAAAAAGTAAAATCACAACAATAAAATGTAGGGAGAAATACAAAGAACAGTGGAAGTCTGTTATTCTGAATACATGTATTGGTAGAGGCTCTGGATGGCCATATAACCCTCATTCTTTAGCACTGTACTGCTGTTTACTCAGCATTGAGTTTTTCTGAAGGCCCTAGACAATACAGCAAGTGCTAATATTTATTTGAAAAACCTTAATTGTCTGATACCTTCACTCAGGTCCATGAAGAATTAGCTGAATATTAAAGAAAAAAAATAGCCTTTCATAACCGGATTTTGTAATTTAATCATGGAACCAAAGGAAATAGAATAATTTTCCTGAGAGTTGATGCCATCAGTGTTACTGGCAGTGTAGATCAAGCCTCTTGTTCCCAGGATAGAGCAGTTTCTGTTGGCAACCTCACACTGATGTTTTGTGCACCTGTAATAATTAAACTAATTCAACAGAAAGTTGAATTTGATGAAGTGAGTCATTTGATGGTCATTGTAGTCCTTTCTGCAAGACCTTTAAACTCCTCTTCAAAACTTCAGTTTTTATCTAGGTGCTAATTTATGGAAATATGTATTTGCCCATACCACTTTCTTAATATAAGTGGCAGCCAAGCTTTATCTATTGACATTTCCCCAGCTTGACTTCCTGTTCTTTTCACTGTATGATTCTGACTTTTTTTTTTTTTTTTTGCTGTTATTTCAATGTGCTGTTTATTTATGAAAGAAAAGTAGGTTGCTGAGAGAGAAACAAGGTACAGACTGCCTGCCTTCCATTTGCCTTGTCTTTCCCAACTCTCTTAGTCATGCGGTGGGTGGTGGGGTGGGGGATTCTGGGAACTGTTCCCAACAGATGTTGATCTCTGATTTTGAGAACAATCTTTTGTTTCATAAAGTTACGTATTACATATGATAGAAATGTAAGTGATACGTGTCTAAGAGTGAAGCTGTGGGCAAACAGTAATCTGGAAAGACACAAATGAAGCAGCATAGTTGTTTAGGGAAGTGGAGGAGAGGGGAATTACAGGCCTGGTGTCGGCTATGAGATACATAAGGAATGGCCTCCTTCAGAGAAGGAGATGAGGTGAAGAGCCTAGCCTTAACTCTACAGAATGGTTTCAGTGTGGAAGCTTAGTCTCATTGACTTACTGTATTGCTGTATTTTTCTTTATCTGCCCTGTGATTTTACTTCTTGTTTTTCAAACATATTTTGAAATGGTAACTTTAATATATATATATATAGGTGCATTTTATTTGATAATTAGGGAAAGCAGGCAGCATCTTTTGCCATATTTTTGTTTTATAAACGTTTATTTTTCTATCTCATGAAATGATCGATTTTACTTTAAAAACTGCATTTCTTTTGCTTTTCACGGACTTCATTTAATCATATTTATTATTGTAAAATAGACATGTTTTAGTTTTAAAAATACCAAGCGACTTAACCAGAATGCTGGAGTCTTAAGTGTTGTGGGAGATGGCCAAAGGTAGCGCTGTCCACGGGACAGCCAACTCAACAACAGGATTGGAAAATTGTTTACTTTTTATGTTTTTTTAAAGTAGAATTTTAAAATATTTTGTTTGTTTTATTTTATTTTTTATAAAGTGAAAGTTTTTAAGAGTATCAGTAATTATTTACTTATGACTAAGAAGATAGAAAATGTTCATAATTATACTCTTATTAATGTGCTCAAATTTTTACTATCTCTTAAATAGTATATCTTTGAGATGATAGAAGCACCTAACAGCTCTTAATGAACTGCCACTCTTCACTGTGTTTCCTGCTTTTTAATTATTCATTTTTTATAAAATGAAAGCATTGTTTTGTTCCTCCTGTAATAATTAACATACAGTTTAGTTATTACATACATAACAATGTATTATGTTTTGCCGTCAATATACAGCTGGATTCTTGTAGCCCTGAGAACTCATTTGATGTAAATGTGCTTTCTCTGCACACCATCACCTGTTACCAGCAGTATTACTGAATGAGCCTCATCATAAGACTACCTGTTGTTTTCTCCCTTCCTGTCCTAAAATTTTTAACTATTGCTTAGAAAAGAGGCTAGATATACATCAGATTAAATATGCTAACTTGAAAGAAAGTTAATTAACAGTATTCAAGCTACCATTAGTCATAATTGATTTGTTGGGAGAATAGAAAAATTGCTTCTTTGTTCTCAAAGAATATTGAAAAGTTTTGGAAGTGACTTTGCATGCCATTGAAATACTATGGGTCAAGTTATTTTATGAAAAATTGCAATGTAGTAATGAGCTCAAAACCAAAACAACAATCAAACTGTAGATTTCTGGTCTTTACGAAACATCTAAATTAAGAAGAGAGATATGCATAGATATGCACACAGGGAAAGTCTTTCATCTTTCATCGTGGCCTTGGTCACATGGACCTATGTAACCATTCTCAAATATGTAGCTTGTGTTTCATTTAACTCTTTAATACTGTCATAGTTCTCTAAATCTGTTTGTGCCAAATTGAGGGGGAAAAACACAAAAACTACTGTAATATGGTGCATTCTGTTTACCACATAAGTGGTTAGCATTTTATAGCCTTGATCTTTAATGAGTAATGCCTTTGTATAAAACTCTCTTTGGGAGCTATGAAGATGTTATTCTTTGGTACTTTTAAAAGATAATGTCTGATTGGCCGAGATCATCAGCTTAATGAAGGGATGAAGCCCATGTACAAATAACCCAAACGACTGAGATAGAATAGAGCTTGCAGTAAATGGCTTCTTCCACTTGGGAAGGGTAGTGTTTGTGGAAGGAGTACTGACACTGAAAGGAAACATTGTTCACCGTGATTTCACTGGATGATGTGCCATGTTCTTGTGGCAGGCTTTTTAAAAACAGTCCCTAAAAACTTCAAAATCTGATCTTTCAGGAAAAAAAAAAGTTTTTCAAGTATGCACTGTGTCTGTGATATGCTGCTTATAGCAGAGAAGTGACTCTGGGGTCATCATTCTCTCTTCCTGTCTCACAGGCAGAAGTGATACTAGACAGTCACCCCATCTCTCTCCCTATTGGTGTCTCTGTGCTTTTGAGCCATATCTGTGTATCTGACTGGTGACAGGATGCGTATTTATTCCTTCCCTGTGATAGTGCAATACAGGCAGAGAGTGGCCTACTATGGAGTGTCCTGTTAATCTACATTGAGCAGTATTATCCAAATACATACTGGGAGCTTTTTTATTTAGTTGGTTTTAATCATGATGACATATATAGTGGTTAAAGGGAAGAATCAACAGCTGCTGTTGCTTGTGCTATGTAACTCATCAGAAATGCTCAAATTTAGTTGTAAAGTCTCCAAGAAGGCAAGAATAAGCAAGGATAACCTTAGTAATAGTCACTTCTCTGACAAGCCCTGCACTTTATGTCAGCAGTGTCTATGAAGATGAGTTTGCCTTAAATTGAGTGCAGCTAAGGCCATTATGAACTCTTGTCAGCTCTCCATTGACATGAAATTCATAGAAGAACCTCAGACATCATCATCTGGAGCTTTGAACTTCTCCCACTGTGTTCTGGTGACTTATAATTTTAACAGTTGTGTTTTCTCTGTTTCATGGGTAGGAGGAGAATTCCCTGGCTGGAATATTCACACACAGTGATAGCTTTCTGAAGTTGAGAGCTTCCTGTTCTGTTCTCTTTTTATTTAATGGTGGCTGCAGAAGACATTCTAAGGCTTCTATGATTCAGTGACAGTACTCAAATGATTTCTAAGAATTTTAACAATTACCTTTGTGTATAGAATTGATTATTTACCATTAACAAATATAGGAGAAAACCAAAAGAAAAGTGGAGATATTTACTTGAAATGGTGATGTGAAGAGTGCTGTAGTTTATTATTTTTAAAAGAGTATTAAGCAGGAAACATTTGGGCATGGTAGAGAAGAGAGGAGAACAGCTTTTACAGGCTGTGTTTAGATGAACACAGTCATGCAAGTAATCATGCTGGTTCATATAAGTTTGCCACTGTAAGCCGCTTTTTTCCCCATATGAATCCAAGCACTGCTACTAACATGTTCATCATAGACTTAATGTGCTTTTGTGTGTTTTAAGTAAAATGTAAAGTGTTTTTCTCTTTTTAACTTGCTTTTCATGGTATGCTGATGTCAGCATTTTAGATCAGGGCAGAATTATGTAACTATTGCTCTGCTCTTTTTTTTTTTAATACGAAAAAGAGAAAAAAAATCAAGTGTTTTGAGTTAACAAATCAGCAAGCTCTGCTTATTACTGGTGATGTTCAAATAGGAAGAAGAGAAACAAATTAAAAGGGTTGAGTTAACAAATCAAAGATTGCAAACAGTGGAGTAGGCATTGAGAGGATATATTGTCATGAGTTATATACTTTGAATATATTCTGCTACACTGAATTCAGATTATAATTGCTGAAATTGACTCAGCTAAAAATTTGTTAAGAGATTTGGGTATTAGAAATTTTATTCTTCTGAATGACTTTTCTCTAAATTCCCACAGGTGATAGTCCTTGCTGTAATCTGAAAGTCAGGTGTCCTTTCTCAAAGATAGCTGTATTTTTCATGTGTCTTTTAATGAGCATCTAGATGTTTATTTCATGAAATATTAGAAAGTAAAATCAGGAAATGGCATGTAAAAGTGACATTCCAAAATGACAAGTCTCTAATGCTGGTTGTTTGCTGAGAACAGTCTATCCCTGTGAAACTTTTGAAAGGTGCTGGATTTGAAAATATAAGATTTTGTTACATAAATCAAGTTTCTCAGGAGACTTGAGGTGATACTGTCATTTGTCTTATAATTTGGAAAGATAATTTCTTTAGTTAAGCTATTCAGGAGTCACACACTTCATTTGATAAGAACCCTTTATGTGCAGTGATATAGGTATGCTTATAAAAATAGATGAGATGGAATCCCAAGTGCTGGTCAATTTGTCAAGCACCCCCCCCACACACACACACATGCACCCCAGGAAGGGATCTGTGAAATACATATTTCATGGAGCTGAACAGAACCTCAATAGAATATTGTCTCTTGTCCGAGGAGAGACCACCTCAAACCACATGCCTATCTAGAGATTGAGTAAAACTGTGAGGGTCCACTGTGTGAATGCCTTAAGGTGACTGGTGATGGTGCTGGTGGGCAGGATGCACCCATCCGGATTAGCTGCCAGAAACAGTGTTTCGGTTCATCTTCTACAGCCCAGGTTGCTCCTGTCCATGGTTTTGTTGAGGAAGATGAGAAATATGGTGCTGGTTACTTTCATGTGTCTTGGGAGGCTGACAGGTTAATATCATTAAGACACTGTCCAGTGCTCAAGCCTTCCCTCAACACCTCTCATACACCTACATCAGTTCATCTATGCAAGCTTGTGTTTTCGTGGTTTGTATTTCACACCTGACCATCAGGTTTAACATTGGTATTATAAATAATTTTTAAACCAAAGTATTGTATGAGTAAGTCTGTGTACTCTGTTTTTGTGGATAGTTTGAGGTAAATACCTATCTTGTCTTCTCTTAATAAAGTCATCTGTTTATTAAGTCAGTGATTGCCTCCTGTTTCTGTTGTTATACTCTCAGTATGAAGTCTGAGAAAGTTACAGATTATATATACATACATACATACATATACATAATTATGTATATATATATGTTATTTTTTTATAAAACACTCCCCTAGGTCTTTTTTAAATACTAGTAAAATTTTACCACCTTCATGTTCTTTGGTTGAACTTAGTAACGTACTACTGTTACACTGTACAGTGAAATTTTCAGTAAATACTCTAAAATGTAAATCATAAAAAACCTCATTTTGTGTGTGATGTTTGTTGATAGAACTGATACATTTTGTGAGGGGGTGTGACAAAAATGTAGACTGCAGTTCACACACTAGCCGTCATGACTAAACCTGTATTAGTACAACTCACAGTCTGTTAGAGAAAGTGCATTTTGAGGAAATGGGCTCATCAACATCTATTGATTTTATCTTTGTAAGAATTGTTCTTTGGTTTTACTGTTCTAATAACTGATCTATAAACATCCTTCAGAAATCAATCTCTTAAAAATATAATGCTATATTCAGTTACTACTGCTTACTGCTAAATGCCCGTAAAGCAGATCCTCTAGAGTTCAGTTTCTTCTCCAATATATGTAATAGGAAATTTTATTGGGTAACTTTGTCAACTTGATACAAACTATTACACTCAGCTAAAAAGAGAGACTTCAGTTGAGAAAATGTCCCTATCAGATTATATTGCAGGTAGGTCAGTGATTGGGGCTTTTTTCTTGTTTTGTCCTTTTTCAAGACAGGGTTTCTCTATGTAGCCTTGGCTATCCTGGACTCTATTTGTAGACCAGGCTGGTCTTGAATTCACAGAGATATGGCTGTCTCTGCCTCCCTGAGTGCTGGGATTACAGACATGCCTGGCCCTGGGGTATTTTCTTGTTTGATGGTGGCTGTGGGAGGGCCCAGTTTGCATTGCCATCCATCAGCAGGTGGTCTTGGGCTGAATAAGAAGGCACTCTCCTAATCAGTCTTTTTTTAAAGTCATCCAAATCAGAGATGGCCTCATGTTTTCTTTACTGAATGATTGAGAACACAACAGTATTTGTTTTCCTTTTGGATAAAATAGCACCAATAGATTTTTTTGTTTGTTTGTTTAAATACTAGTAGACCAAGTGGTTTCCATAGTAATGGGAACAGGGACTGTCTCTGATAGGAACTGATTGGCCTGCTCTTTGATCCCCTCACCCTGAGGGGGGAGCAGCCTTACCAGGCCACAGAGGAAGACAGTGATGAGACCTAACAGACTAGGATCAGAAGGAAGGAGAGGAAGACCTCCCCTATCAGTGGGCTTGGGGAGGGGCATGCGAGCAGAAGGGGGAGGAAGGGATTGGGAGGGGAGGATGGAGCTACAAAGTGAATAAAATGTAATTAATAAAATAATTTTAAAAATAAAATGAAAAAAATACTAGTAGAATTTTATCGCTTCCATGTTTTTTGGTTAAACAGATATTACATGCAGTGAAGCTTTCAATAAATCATCTAAATGTAAGTTATAAAAGCAACTCTATGTTATGTATTGTGTTGCCCCACATGTGGGGCATTTGCAGAGCTGAACTTTCAAACAAGGATTTAGATTTTGAAATTACTGTGTCTTCATGGGCTGAAACAGCAGTTATTTCTTCTCCACATTGATTCAGGTCAAATGCTTTGACATTCAAGCAAAAGCAGTGTACCACAGAAACGTACAGCCCCTCAATCTGTTTAGTGTTGCTCCATATCTGACTCTAGAGCCAGCCATTTGATATCATATAACCGATCAGGCTCAATTTCATTTGGTAGTTTCTAGAGTTATGCTGCTAATTTTGATGGACACATGGTTTTCTGTCGTTTTTTTTAATTAATTACACTTTATTCATTTTGTATCCCCCCATAAGGCCCTCCGTCCTCCCCTGCTGATCCCACCCTCCCTCCCCTTTCTGCATGCATGCCACTCCCCAAGTCCACTGATAGGGGAGGTTCTCCTCTTCTTTCTGATCTTAGTCTATCAGTTCTCATCAAAAGTGGCTGCATTGTCTTCTACTGTGGCCTGGTAAGGCTGCTCCCCCCTCAGGGGGAAGTGATCAACGAGCAGGCCAATCAGATTATGTCAGAGGCAGTCCCTCTTCCCATTATTATGTAACCCACTTGGACACTGAACTGCCATGGGCTACACCTGTGCAGGGGTTCCAGGTCATCTCCACAAATAGTCCTTGGTTGGAGTATGAGTCTCTGGGAAGTTCCCTGTGTTCAAATTATCTTGTTCTGTTGCTCTGCTTGTGGAGTTCCCGTTCCCTCCAGCTCTTACTATTTCCCACTTCTTACATAAAATTCCATTCACTCTGCCCATCAGTTGGCCATCAGGCTCAGCATCTGCTTTGACAGTCTATACTGCAGAAACTTTCAGAGGCCCTCTGTAGCGGGTTCCGAGGTTGTTTCCTATTTTCGTTTTCTTCTGATGTCCATCCTCTTTGCCTTTCAGGATGGGGATTGAACATTTTAGTTAGGGTCCTCTCTTTTGCTTAGTTTGTTTAGATGTACAGCTTTTAGTGGGTTTATTCTATATTGTATGTTTATATGAGTGAGTATATACCGTGAGTGTCTTTTTGCTTCTGGGACAACTCACTCAGGATGATCCTTTCCAGGTCCCACCATTTACCTGCAAATTTCATGATTTCCTTATTTTTCATTGCTGAGTAATACTCCATTGTATAGATGTACCACAGTTTCTGCATCCATTCTTCAGTTGAGGGACATCTGGGTTGTTTCCAGCTTCTGGCTATTACAAATAAAGCTGCTACAAACATGGTTGAGCAAATGTCCTTTTTGTGTACTTGCACCTCTTTTGGGTATATGCCTAGGAGTGGTATGGCTGAATCTTGAGGAAGCGCTATTCCTAGTTGTCTGAGAAAGCGCCACATTGATTTCCAGAGTGGTTGTACCAGTTTACATTCCCACCAGCAGTGGAGAAGGGTTCCCCTTTCTCCACAACCTCTCCAGCATGTGTTGTCCCTTGAGATTTTCATCTTGGCCATTCTGATGGGTGTAAGGTGAAATCTCAGGGTTGTTTTGATTTGCATTTCCCTAATGGCTAATGAGGTTGAGCATTTCTTTAAGTGCTTCTCTGCCATTCGATATTCCTCTGCAGAGAATTCTCTCTTTAGCTCTGTTCCCCATTTTTTAAGTGGATTACTTGGTTTGTTGCTTTTCAGCTTGTTTAGTTCTTTATATATATTGGATATGAGTCCTCTGTCAGATAAAGGGTTGGTGATGATTCTTTCCCAATCTGTAGGCAGTCGCTTTGTTTTGATGACGGTGTCCTTTGCTTTACAGAAGCTTTTCAATTTCATGAGGTCCCATTTATTGATTGTTGCTCTTAGAGCCTATGCTGTTGGTGTTCTGTTCAGGAAGTTTTCTCCTGTACCAATGAGTTCTAGGGTATTCCTCACTTTTTTTTTCTAGCCGATTTAATGTGTCTGGTTTTATGTTGAGGTCTTTGATCCACTTGGACTTCAGTTTTGTGCAGGGTGATAAGTATGGATCTATTTTCATTTTTCTGCATGTGGACATCCAGTTGGACCAGCACCATTTGTTAAAGATGCTATCTTTTTTCCATTGTATGGTTTTGGCATCTTTGTCAAAAATCAGGTGTCCGTAAGTGTGTGGGTTTATTTCTGGGTCTTCTGTTCGATTCCATTGATCCACCATTCTGTTTCTATGCCAGTACCATGCAGTTTTTATAACTGTTGCTCTATAGTATAGCTTGAGATCAGGGATGGAGATACCTCCAGAAGATCTTTTATTGTAGAGGATTGTTTTAGCAATTCTCGGTTTCTTGTTATTCCATACGAAGTTGAGAATTTTTCTTTCCAGGTCTGTAAAGAATTGTGTTGGCAATTTGATGGGAATTGCATTAAATCTGTAGATTGCTTTTGGTAAGATGGCCATTTTTACTATGTTAATTCTGCCAAGCCATGAGCATGGGAGATCTTTCCATCTTCTCATATCTTCCTCTAATTCTTTCTTCAGAGACTTGAAATTTTTTTCATACAAGTCTTTGACTTCCTTGGTTAGGGTTATACCAAGGTACTTTATGTCATTTGTGGCTATTGTGAATGGTGTTGTTTCTCTAATTTCTTTCTCAGCCCTTTTGTCTTTTGTATACAGGAGTGCTACTGATTTTTTTGAGTTAATTTTATATCCGGCCACTTTGCTGAAGGTGTTTATCAGCTGTAGGAGTTCCCTGGTAGAGTTTTTGGGATCACTCATATATACTATCATATCATCTGCAAATAGTGATAATTTGACTTTTTCCTTTCCCATCTGTATCCCCTTGATCTCCTTCGACTGTCTTATTGCTCTAGCAAGGACTTCCAGCACTATGTTGAAGAGATATGGAGAGAGTGGGCAGTCTTGTCTTGTCCCTGATTTCAGTGGGATTGCTTTAAGTTTCTCTCCGTTCAGTTTGATGTTGGCTATAGGCTTGCTGTATATCGCCTTTACTATGTTTAGATATGTGCCTTGTATCCCTGATCTCTCCAGTACTTTAAACATGAATGGATGTTGGATTTTGTCAAATGCTTTTTCAGCATCTAGGGAGATTATCGTGTGTGTTTTTTTTTCTTTCAGTTTGTTAATATGGTGGATCACATTGATGGATTTCCGTATATTGAACCACCTCTGCATACCTGGGATGAAGCCTACTTGGTCATAGTGGATAATATCTTTGATGTGTTCTTGGATTCGGTTTGCAAGTATTTTGTTAAGTATTTTTGCATCAATGTTCATAAGGGAGATTGGCCTGAAATTCTCTTTCTTTGTTGAGTCTTTGTGAGGTTTAGGTACCAAGGTGATTGTGGCTTCATAGAATGAGTTTGGTAATGTTCCTTCTGTTTCTATTTTGTGGAATAGTTTGAAGAGAATTGGAGTTAGCTCTTCTTTGAAGGTCTGGTAGAATTCTGCGCTGAAGCCATCTGGTCCTGGGCTTTTTTTGGATGGGAGACTTTTGATGACTGCTTCTATTTCTTTGGGGGATATAGGACTATTTAGTTGATTTACCTGGTCCTGATTCAGCTTTGGTGAGTCAAATCGATTAAGAAAATTGTCCATTTCATTTAGATTTTCAAATTTTGTGGCATATAGACTTTTGAAGTAAGTCCTAATGATTGTTTGGATTTCCTCAGTGTCTGTAGTTATGTACTCCCTTTCATTTCTGATTTTGTTGATTTGGGTGGTGTCTCTCTGCCTTTTAGTTAGCTTGGCTAAGGGTTTGTCGATCTTGTTGATTTTCTCAAAGAACCAGCTCTTGGTTTCATTGATTCTTTGAATTGTTTTATTTGTTTCTAATTGATTGATTTCAGCCCTGAGTTTGATTATTTCCAGCCGTCTACTCCTTTTTGGTGTGTCTGCTTCTTCTTTTTCTAGGGTTTTTAAGTGGGCCATTAAGTTGCTTGAATGAGCTGTCTCGAATTTCTTCTTGAAGGCACTTAGTGCTATGAACTTTCCTCTTAGCACTGCTTTCATTGTGTCCCACAAGTTAGGGTATGTTGTGTCTTCATTTTTATTGAGTTCTAGAAAGGCTTTAATTTCTTTCTTTATTTCTTCCCTGACCCAGCTGTCATTTAGTAACAAGTTGTTCAGTTTCCATGAGTGTGTAGGCTTTTTGCTATTTCTGTTGTTGAAATCCAGCGTTATTCCATGGTGATCAGACAGGATACAAGGGATTATTTCAGTCTTCTTGTATCTGTTGAGGCTTGCTTTGTGACCAACTATATGATCTATTTTGGAGAAGGTTCCATGAGGTGCTGAGAAGAAGGTAAATTCTTTTGTGTTTGGGTGTAAAGTTCTGTAGATGCCTGTGAGGTCCATTTGATTCATGACCTCTGTCAGAGATATTGTTTCTTTGTTTAATTTCTGTTTTGTTGACCTGTCCTTTGTTGAGAATGGGGTGTTGAAGTCTTCCACTATTAATGTGTGGGGATCTATATGTGGTTTAAATTTTATCAATGTTTCTTTTACAAATGTGGGTGCTCTTGTATTTGGGGCATAGATGTTCAGGATTGTGATGTCTTCCTGGTGGAATTTTCCCTTGATGAGTATGAAGTGTCCTTCCTCATCTCTTTTGATTAATTTTGGTTGAAAGTCTATTTTATCAGATATTAGAATGGCTACTCCTGCTTGTTTCTTGGGTCCATTTGCTTGGAAAGTCATCTTCCAACCTTTTACCCTCAGGTAATGTCTATCTTTGTGTCTTAGGTGTGTTTCTTGTATGCAACAGATTGCTGGGTTTTCTTTACGTATCCATTCTGTTAATCTGTGTCTTTTTACTGGAGAGTTGAGTCCATTGATGTTGAGAGAGATTAATGACCAGTGGCTGTTAGATCCTTTGATTTTGATGTTGGCTGTGTTCATAAGTTTGTGTGCTTGGTTGCTTTTTGTTTTGCTGTAGTAAGGTTAATTATTTCCTGTGTTTTCTTGACAGAAGCTAATTTTCTTGGGTTGTATTTTCCCTTCCAGTGTCTTCTGTAATGCTGGATTTGTGTGTAGGTATTGTTGAAATTTGTTTTTGTCATTGAATATCTTGTTTTCTCCGTCTATGAGGACTGAGAGTTTTGCAGGGTATAGTAGCCTGGGTTGACATCTGTGTTCTCTTAGGGTCTGCATGATATCTGTCCAGGCCCTTCTGGCTTTCATAGTTTCTGTTGAAAAGTCAGGTGTGAATCTAATGGGTTTGCCATTATATGTTACTTGGCCTTTTTCCCTTGCAGCTTTTGTATTTTTTCTTTGTTCTGTATACTTACTGTTTTGATTATTATGTGGCGGGAGGATTTTCTTTTCTGGTCAAATTTCTTGGGTGTTCTGTAGGCCTCATGTATCCTTATTGGCTTCTCCTTTAACTTGGGGAAATTTTCTTCAATGATTTTGTTGAAGATATTTTCTGGGCCTTGGAGAAGGGAGTCTTCTTTTTCCTCTATTCCTATTATTCTTAGGTTTTGTCTTTTCATATTGTCTTGGATTTCTTGGACGGTCTGTGTCAGGATTTTTTTGGATTTAACATTTTCTTTGACAGATACATCGATTTCTTCCATTGTATCTTCTACACCTGAGATTCTTTCTTCCATTTCTTGTATTCTGTTGGTTATGCTTACCTCTGTAGTTCCTGTTTTCTTCCCTAAATTTTTCCTCTCCATTATTTCCTCCATTTGTGTTTTCTTTAATTTTTCTAGTTCTATCTTCAGGTCTTGAGTTGTTTTGTTTACTTCCTTCACCTGTCTGCTTGTATTTTCCTATTTTTCTTTTAGTTCCTTCAACTCTGTCTCTTTGATTTCTTTCAGTGATTTAATTATTTCTTCTCTGAAGGCCACAAGCTGTTTGGCTGCATCTTCCCGTATTTCTTCACGGATGGCCCTAATTTGCTTGTCTTTATCTTCCTCCATTTCTTTACGGATAGCCATGATCTGTTTGGTTTTATCTTCCTCTAATCCTTTACGTATTTTATCTGTTTCTTCTATTATTCTCTTCATCAACATAGATGTAAGGTCATCTTCTTGATTTTCTCTTATGCTGCATTGTTCAGGGCTGTTCGCCCCTGGATGCCTGGGTTCTGGAGATGACATATTGCTCTGTCTTTTGTTGGTTGAGCCTTTACGCTGACCTCTACCCATTGGGCTGATTTAGGTTTTGGCTGTTAGTTTCTGTGCTTCCTGGAGTCCTGAGGTAGGGAGTATCCCCTTGGCCGGAAGATGATTTTTCCTGAAGGAGTCCTTCTCTGCTTTTTGGTTATGGTCACTGTATGGCCAGTGTTTCTCAGGAGTTGCCACTGCTCACCTCAGGTTTATAGCCCTGAGTAGTAGCTGTGGTCTATGTTAGGCAGGGGGGGATCTCCTCTTACCCATAAAATTTCTCAAGACAGCTGCCCCACTGCTGGGTTTCTTGTTATAAATTTAGTGTGCTGCAGCTCACTAAATTTCCATGTACAGTCCTCTTGAAGAGACTGCTGATTCCCTAGCTGTGGGGTTTTCTCCCAACAGGGAAACTCAGTCTGTTATCCTGGGGCGCACAGTTCTGTCTGAGAAAGTGGGAGGTGCACTCAGCAAGTCTCTGGGCCAAAGGCTGATTGCTCTGCTCTGGACCTGGAGAATGTGCACCTAGGTTGAGTTGGCGCCTGGGGGCACTGCTCTGGTCTGGAGGCTGGGTGCCTCACTCCGGACCAGAAGCTGTGTGTCTCTGTCTGGGATGGCGGCTGTAGGCACCACTCTGGTCCAGACGCTGTGGGTGCAGCCCCCCTCAAGGATCAGGGATTCCCACAGTTTTGGCAGTCCAGCCAGGGACAACTGGCCGATCCCTGGCACAGTATCTGAGGGCTGCTGTAATGGCTCTTCGGCTCCTGCAGGTCCGAGGAAGTAGCTGTGTGTCCCAGTGCCCCAGGGGAACGCAACAATGGCGGCAGAGCACAGCGCTTCTGCCTGCACTAGAGTCTGCGTGAGTCCAGGAAGTGTTTTGGTGCTGGATGTCCTAAGCGTTAGAGCTGCTGACCCCCTCCGCTGGGGGTTTCCTCCTGCCAGAGACACGCAGTCTGGTGCCCTGGTGCCCTGGTGCCCACAGTTCTATCTGAGGCGGCGAATCACACGCGCAGGCAGGGCTCCGTGCAGGCACCTGTGTCCTGGCTCTGGGTCCACGCTGGCTCTTGGGGCACCCGCGGAACCCGAATCTTTTCCAGGGGATGTCTGGGTAACCTGGGGTCGGTCCCAATTGTTTCCTGCTCCGTGGGGTTATCTCTCGACTGGGAAATCCAGTCTATGGTGTTGTGGGCTCACAGTTCAGTCTGGGACCGTGACCAGATGGCGCTTGCGGGTAGCTCTGGGCTGGCGACCAAGCGCCTGGCGGAACGGGGATCTCTTCCGCGGTTTAGCCGGGTGAGTTAAAGCTGATCGAATCCCCCACCGTGGGGTATCCTCTCACCTGAGAAACACAACCACTTGTGTTTTATGGCCGCGAGTTCTGATTGCTGGTCACTGTGCCAATCCTGCTGTGCTGCTCCTCAGAATGAGAGTCCTCCCGGCGCCGCCATCTTGCCCCGCCCCTCTCCCGTTTTCTGTCTCTTTTTGAGGACCAGAAGTCAGCTGTCTTAGTGCTGCCACTATTCCTGTTAATTTGTTTTCAAATAAATATGTTATTTTGTATATTCATGGCTGAAAATTTATTTTTTTTTCTTTACATAAAAATTCCCTAGGGAAGTAATATATCAAATACTCTTTAGCCATTAAAACTAATGAGGAATACCTTAGCTGCAGATTGGGTCTGTAGGACATACTGGAAAAATAAAGGGACTTGTTACTATATATCTTTGAAAGCCACATAGAAGGATGATGCTACTATAGACATATCATTGCTTATAGTAAGAAAAGTGGATAATGAAAATTTCAAGTTAGCTGTAGAGAAGGAATAAATTGTGTGTAGGAGGTGTAGTAGCTACACACAGAATAGTTTTGATTATGAAAATTCTGTTAGAATTAGGTGTTCTAAATAACTATGATGCAAATTTTTTTCTTCAGTATTTTTAATATTTTTATTTTAATTTTTATTAATTATACTTTATTCACTTTGTATCCCCCATAAACCCCTCTCTCCTCCCCTCCCAAACCCACCTTCCCTCCCCCGTCTCCACGCATGCCCCTCCCCAAGTCCACTGATAAGGGAGGTTTTCCTTTCCTTCCTTCTGATCCTAGTCTCTCAGATTTCATCAGGAGTGGCTGTATTGTCTTCCTCTGTGTCCTGGTAAGGCTGGGCCCCCATCAGGGTGAGGTGATCAAAGAGCAGGCCAATCAGTTCATGTCAGAGGCAGTCCCTGTTCTCATTACTATGGAACCCACTTGGACACTGAACTGCCTTGGGCTACATCTGCGCAGGGGTTCTAGGTTATCTCCATGCATAGTCCTTGGTTGGAGTATGAGTCTCTGGAAAGACCTCTGTGTTCAAATTTTCTGGTTCTGTTGCTCTCCTTGTGGAGTTCCTGTCCTCTCCAGATCTTACTGTTTCCCACTTCTTTCATGAGATTCCATGCATTCTGCCCAACAGTTGGCCTTAAGTCTCAGCATCTGCTTTGATAGTCTGCAGGGCAGAGCCTTTCAAAGGCCCTCTGTGGCAGGCTCCTAACTTGTTCCCTGTTTTCTCTCTCTAATGTCCATCCTCTTTGCCTTTCAGGATGGGGGTTGAGCATTTTAGTCAGGGTCCTCCCTCTTGATCAGTTTCTTTAGGGTACAGATTTTGGTAGGTTTATCCTATATTATATGTCTATATGAGTGAATATATACTGTGTGTCTTTCTGCTTCTGGGATAGCTCACTCAGGATGATCTTTTCCAGTTCCTACCATTTACCTGTAAATTTCATGATTTCTTTGTTTTTTATGTTGAGTAATATTCCATTGTGTAGATGTACCACAGTTTCTGTATCCATTCTTCAGTTGAGGGGCATCTGGGCTGTTTCCAGCTTCTGGCTATTACAAATAAGGCTGCTACAAACATGGTTGAGCAAATGTACAGTAAACTATTTCAGCTCTCCATATCTATGAGCCTATATATTGGCTCTAAATTTCTCTGCAAGTATCTTTGTAACTATGTTGTATTGCCTCACTTATATTTCTTCCTATATCTGTGTACCTATGTATATTACACCCCTCTCTCTGCATCTGCATGTTAGGTATCTCTTCTCATATTTATCTATATGTATCTATTTCCCCCACTTTTATTTCTGTGTCCATGTAACTGTAGGATTCTTTGTCCCATTTTTGCCAATATTTGTGTACCTATTTAACCACATCCTCCTTTTCTGTTTCTATACACCTATGAATTTATAGACCCCCAATTTCTCTGCCTATCTTTGTATTATCTCTCATATCTGCCATTTCCCTCTTTCTCCATCCATAAACTCATATATTTTAAAGTATATTCAACAATATCACTTCACTGATGATGCCAAGAAACAACAAATGATTCAGTATAAATAACTACCACTGATGATAATATTGTGATTTTTTATATAATACTCCCTACAAACAAGCAACAAGTCTTCACCAAAAATTAGCAAGTTACTTTAGGGTATGAAATGTACAAGATAAAGCCAAGAAATATTACACATCTCAAAAACAACTAGGGAGATTGGGAAAATTTCTCAGTAGTTAACTGCACTTGCCTTGCAAGCTTGAAAACTTCAGTTTTGATCCGAAGAACCAATGTGAAAGTAGGAAGCAGTAGGTCAAGTCTTTATAATCCCGTATAACCTACCTGAAAATGGGAAGTGAAGAAAATAGCTGGAAGCCTTCAGGCGAACTGTCCTGGTGTAGGCCATAGAGAAGTGACCGTCTTAAACAAAGATTTCAAACATGGAGAAATCAAAATGGTGCCTAACTTGGAGCTTCAGTCCCTACTAACTAGCATTCGTGCTACAAGAAGGCAGTCTGCAAGCTACCAGAGAAAGGCATCCAGCTACAAACCCAAACCCTATTGACCTTCAACAGTGGCCTGTTTGTAAGATACATGGTACAATAGTTGCACAAACATTATGGCAGTAAACAACCTCTCTCTGTTTGAATTTTAGTATTACTACACGAGGTGGAAACTGATCCTGCTAAACACTGCTAAACTGTTCAAGATCCTAAGACTAGATAGGCTATGGGCTGAGTGAAAACCAAATACTATTGTTTTGCCAAAGGAATATAGCAATACAGTGACTTCTATTTTTTTTAATTTATTTTTTTTTCTTATCAGTTACATTTTATTAACTCTGTATCCCAGCTGTGTCCCGCTCCCTCATTCCCTCCCAATCCCACCGTCCCTCCCTCATCTCCACCGTGCCCCTTTCCAAGTCCACTGATGGGGGGGACCTCCTCCCCATTCATCCGATCCTGTTTTATCAGGTATCTTCAGGGCTGGCTGCAAAGCCCTCCTCTTTGGCCTAACAGGACTGCTCCTCCCTTTGGGGTTGGGGAGGTCAAAGAGCCAGTCATTGAGTTCCTGTTAGAAATAGTCCTTGTTCCCCTCACTATGGGAAACCAATTGGTTACTGAGCTACCACAGGCTACATCTGAGCAGAGGTTCTAGGTTGTATCCATACATGGTAAAACCAGATACTCTAAATCTGTTAGAAGAAAAAGTGGGGAACAGCCTAGAACTCATTGGCACAGTAGACAACTTCCTGAACAGAACACCAACAGCACAGGCTCTAAGAGCAACAATTAATAAATGGGACCTCATGAAACTGAAAAGCTTGTGTAAAGTAAAGGACACCATCATCAAAACAAAACGACTGCCTACAGATTGAGAAAGGATCTTCACTAACCCTTTATCTGACAGAGGACTCATATCCAGTATATACAAAGAACTAAAGAAGCTGAAAAGCAGCAAACCAAGTAATCCAATTAAAAAATGGGTAACAGAGCTAAACAGAGAATTCTTGACAGAGGAATATCGAATGGCAGAGAAACACTTTCTTTAAAGAAATGCTCAACCTCATTAGCCATCAGGGGAATGCAAATCAAAACGACCCTGAGATTTCATCTTACACCCATCAGAAAGGCCAAGATGAAAAACTCAAGTGACAACACATGCTGGAGAGGTTGTGGAGAAAGGGGAACCCTCCTCCACTGCTGGTGGGAATGTAAACTGGTACAACCACTCTGGAAATCTATCTGGCGCTTTCTAAGACAATTAGGAATAGTGCTTCCTGAAGACCCAGCTATACCACTGCTAGGTATATACCCAAACTTTGCTCAAGTACACAAAAGGGATACTTGCTCAACCATGTTTATAGCAGCTTTATTTGTAATAGCCAGAACCTGGAAACAACCCAGATGTCCATCAAAGGAGGAATGGGTACAGAAATTGTGGTATTTTTACACAATGGAATACTACTCAGCAATCAAAAAGGAGGAAATCATGAAATTTGCAGGCAAATGGTGGGATCTAGAAAAGATCATTCTGAGTGAAATATCCCAGAAGGAGAAAGACAAACACGGTATATACTCACTTATATAGACCTATAAGATATGACAAACATAATGAAATCTATACACCTAAAAAAGATTTTCAAGAGAGCAGACATAGGGTAAGATGATCAATCCTCATTTAGAAAGACAGATGGGATGTGCATTGAACGTATGACAGGAGTCTACTGAGCGCATTTGAAAGACTCTAACTAGCAGTGTTTTCAAAGCAGATACAAAGACTCATGACCAAACCTTCGGCAGAGTACAGGGAATCATATGAAATAAGGGGAGTTAGTATGATGGGGAAAGAATAGGAGCTCCACAAGGACCAAATATATCTGGGCACAGGGTCTTCTCAGAGAATACAGTGACTTCTAATGATATCCTACTATGCCCATAGAGCAGTATCGCTCAGTCATCTTCAACAAAGTTGCTTTTTGCATTATATGGGAACTAACACAGAGACCCACAACTAGACAATGTGCAGACATTGAGAGATTGTAGAGCACTTATTCCCAAATGGCATATCTTCCCAAACCTCTCCACTCAAGGCTCAGGGTTCTATGAAGAAGGGATGGAAAGATTGTTAGAGGCAGAATTGATGGATGAGTACAAGGAAACACTGTCTTCATACACAACAAAACTGATGTATAGATGAACTCAGACTGTAGCAACACATTATGCCTACAGAGAATGTGTTACAACACTGAGAATGGAAAGCAGATATGGACTCCCACTCCTAACTGAGAAGCTATGTGCAGCTGACAGCCACTGGCAGAGGAAAAGTGTTTCTGAATTCTCTCTGGGTACATTACACACATCACTCTAGGCCCACACCTGGGGGGGTGGGGAGTGTTTCTTTTTGTTTGTTGTTTTCTTAGAAAGATAAAAAGAGCAAATTGTGGGTTAGAGATGTAGAGAGGATCCTGGAGGAACTGGGGGAGGGGAAAGATGATCAAATGATATTGTATGAAAACATTTTTCAATAACAATATAAATGAAAAATAAACATGTCTAAACAAGGTAGAAGATGTGGACCAGCATCTGAGCTCATTCCTTGCCTCCACATGCTCACATGTCATGTGCCCACCCACATTTCACTCCCCTCCCACACACACATAAAAGTTGTGTCCCTGTAACCAATCCCCTACAGCATGGGCTGTAGACCAACTCACTGTTTTGAAAACTTGCAATCTATGTAGATAATTGAATAGTTACCTTGGTTTATGAAAAACAATATTTTTACCTCAGGATAATAACAGGAAACAAAGGTTAATTGCCCTTGATGGGATTATTTTAATTGATTAATTCCTAAATGAAAGTAATAACACTATGATAATTTTCAGAAATATTGTTCGTATAAAATAAAGGTGAACTAGACATTCCGTTTCTCAGTTAGGCTAGATTGGCAAATCTCAGCCATCTTCCTCTTTCTAACTCACTAGCACTGTGATTACAGGTATGCTACCAACCTAGCTTTTCACATGGTTGCTGAGGTCTAACTTAGGTACTTATACTCTTTCAGGATGTGCTTTGCCCATTGAGGCATCACTTTCCATTCCCTGAAAAACACTTTAAATAGCAAGATAAATTTGCACTCTGGAAAATCCAGAAAACTTTACAAGACAAATAGCAAAAAATGATTCAAAACTGAATATAAATGGAGAAAAGAGAGAAATATCAATGGTATTTTACTTACAAGCCAATTGAAAAGAAAAATCTGTGATAACTGGAGAAGTATAAAAACTTTGGATAGTCAATGCTATTAAGAATCGACTGTTAATAATTTAGTTGAAGTCAGGATGTCAAGATTAGATCATAACCTAAGGACAATAGTTACATCCCGGGGTGTGGAGACACTGCGGAGTAGTTACACTGCTCTTCCAGAGGACTGGCATGTGTAACTCTAATTCCTGGGGCTACGATGCCCTCTTCTGGTTGCTAGCGACACTGTGCATCGTGCACATCTGTACATTCAAGGAAAGTACCCACACACTTTTAATAAAAATAAATAAAAAGTTTAAAAGTATAAAGTTGTATTTCAGAAGCAGCGAAATGTTTCCATGTGAGCACAGATCCTAGTGGATATAAAGTAACTGAAGGATAGGAGATAGCAATAGTATTCCAACCTCTGAAGATGGGTGGTAGTCTGATTCTTCAGTCTATTTTCTCATATAGTTTACTTGAAAAGGATTCCAATAAAGTTATTAAACGTGAAATGGAAGTACACTTTTAAGATAAAACTGCAATGCAAAAACCATACTAACATAAATGTGCATATGTGTGGTTCAGGCAACAAAAAATTCTTGAATGAAAGGGCAGAGTTTTTTCAGTAAATATAATTCAAAAATACATATTTGTTGATAATGGCAAGTGAATACTGACTTTTTAAACAATGGCACTTTGTGGATGAATAAAATACAAGTTAAAGTATATGACAAAGGTACGTAAATGATAAAAGAATGGTGGTAAATTGTACCAAGGTAATAATATTTCTGAACATTTTTCCTTCATAAGTGACTAAATAGTTTGTGAAATTGGAGATGTGTATTAGAAGAGCAGAAGTTGATCCTCAGATTTTGTAGGACTAACAAGCTTCCAGGGATATTTTTATGTTTCTTATCTGAGAACACACTTTTAGGAGGAAGAGAAAGTTTCTTTAGTGTCTTGAAAGAATCAAAAGTTCTATTGTGCTCCGATATATAGCTTTGTATAATTATAATTAATTATAACAACAAAGAGAACAGGAGAGAATACAAAATAACCAAGAATCTGGTTATAAACTTCTATTGAGATAACACACTTCCAGGCATATTGTTGTATGAAACAGATCCACATCTTTCGGATAGACATAAAGGGACAACAGAAACCAAAGATTTATTCCAAGCCGGTGCTCCAAGGCTCAGGAAAGCTGTCAGGATAGAGGAAGCTTCATCTGCAAATGTCCCAAGCACTGCCATGAAGAGTCCCTGAAAGTCAGCCTACCCAGAGGTTACACTCAAGAGAGATGTGATCATTGAGCCAATGTATCGACAGTGCCTTGTTTGCACAAGACAATAACAGTGCCCAGAATTTTCCAATCATTCATTTCTATCCCAGTCTGAGTTACAACTGTTTGTTAGACTGTTTTCAGTCTTTAATGAGAAGTACACAATAGAAAGGGAAAGGGTTGGGTCAGAAATGGCTGTTAGACTGTTTTCAGTCTTTAATGAGAAGTACACAATAGAAAGGGAAAGGGTTGGGTCAATAATGGCTGCCCAGAGAACTCTGTTGCCCAGCAAGTAAGTAGTGGGGGAAATAAGACAGTAGATTGTCATTTGCTGCCCCATTTCTGCTTCTGCCCTCAGGATATCCAGACTCATTGCACACTGGGCTGGACTGGAGGGAGTGAAATTTGGTCAGGATGGGTGGGTACAGGCATGTCTTGGTTGGCGCAGTTAGTATGTAGGCAAAGAACACATGCCCAGAAACAGCTTCGGGGAACTGGTTCATTTATTGGGGCAGGGGGGATATTTATGCCCCTGGGGAGTTGGTCAGGGTCTATGGGGCAAGGTTTGTGTGGCCATGTACAATTGTCCAGAACAGGGTGTTGGAAGATACTTCATCTGCATACTCAGCGGCTGGGGGAGGGGGGGAGGAACTATATAAGGTCAGACAAGGAATGACGCCTGATAACTGCCAAGGTAATAAATTCTTCCTGGAGTTTATGGGAGAGCAGGTGACTTTATGGTACCAGGTTGGGAGCTGGAAGTGAGCTAACTCCTGCCATTCTCATCTGAGGTATCTAGGGTTGAAGTTGTCCTCCAACTTCCCTCCATAATCGTGGCCCATCACAGTTCCTCTCTTTTGTTTTATAAAGGAGCAATATAATCATAGACTACGTTGGGAATGAATTGGTATTGAACCAGAACCTCACTGGTAGTGACATTGGCAATGTTGCTTACTTTTTGCTTTAGAAATTGGATGAAACAGGGTGCCAGGAGAAGGAGGCCTCCAATAGCCTGCACAAGACCAGGGAAAGGAAGAAACCAAGCTACCGGAGGGTTTGAATACCATGGAGTATGGCAGTGGGGTGGACAGTGTGCTCAGAGATCTCACTGGAGATCTTCTTTGAGCCTTTGATTTTCATGTTCCGCCAGTCCAGATTCACTGACTTAGGAGCAAGATTCTTCCCCCAACACATCACAAGTTCAGCAGTCAGTAAATCCAGAGTTCTCCTGTTTTATAAGGCAACTCCTGATAGAAAGGTAATCTGTAGTTGAGGGGACTTGAGACAGTCCACGGTGGAAGTCATGGCTTGGTCAAACTTGTCCTGGAAGTCTCTGGCCAGATGGTGTGTTTGGACAAGTGCTGTTCCAATGGCTCCTGTGACACCTGATGAGTTGGTGAGACCCAGTCTGATGATCAGAGAGATGAAAACATCCCTTTTCTTCAGGCCCCTCCCAGCTGTAGAGCAAGTTCGTCAGGCTAAACCTGAGGAACAATCAAGTGGGGATTAATATGGGAACTGGTAATGTCATTGCACCAGACAAGGGACGTATGTGACACTTATGGGCTTGGTGTTAGTGATGGTACTGGAACATGTGGAATGGGACTTTGAAGAGGGCTCTGGGAGGCAAGCATGGAAGGATATATTAAAGGAGGGACTGTGTTGTAACTTTCATGTGGGTAAGGGCCTGCGGGGTGGGATCATGAAGGAAGATGTTAATGGGAACAGCTGCCAGCAGTGGCTGGGAAAGGAAAGCACAGAAGAAGCTTTGAGAGGAGTTAGGGTGGGTAGTTATTGTAGCCAGGAGAGGGTGGCTTGCACCTTTTTTTTTTTTTTTTAAATTTGATCCTCCTACTGTAGAATGTTAAATTGGGTAAAGACAGACTTGGAGGCAGGGAGAAGTTGGAGGGAGATGTGTAGGTCAGATATGGGGTATTTGGCATAGCCACTAGAGTGGAGCTTACCCACAATTCCCATTCACCATTGTTTGTCCCAGGGATCATTGATAGAAAGTTGAGAATGAGTATTAGGTTTGGCAAGCATGCTGCCACCGCAACTGGTGGATTCAATTTGGCATTCCCAATGTCTACAATGACCATATATTGAGGCTTTGGCATTCCCAATGTCTAAAACGACCATATATTGAGGCTTCCTGGAGGCAGTCACCTGTATTGTAGTAACAAGGGCAGAGGAAAGGTCTGGGGATAGTAGAAAGGAAATTGGGGTGTAGAGGAATCTCAACCCTGGCCCAGTATTTTTCAAGTGGACAGTCCTGGGTCCTCATGATTTTGTTATGTCCATTATAGCTCTCCATAGGGGGAAAAGAAAACTCCAGTGGTGGGTATTGGGAGGGACAGGAAAATGCTGGGTGGTAGCAGAGTTAGAATGCAGAGTAACAAAAACAGCCATAAGAATAGAGGAAGGGGAAGTCTGAGGAGGGTGCATGATCTGGGAGCAAGCCCTAGGGCCAAGAGAAAATAGAAAGAATACATCAAACCAAATTAAAAAATACAAGGCAAAAAACAAAAACCCAAAAGGTCAGGATGTCCTTCCAGAAGATCTTGTTGTGGTGTTTCATTCACATTCTTAGTTCTCTAGAGTCAGTAGGAGGCAGGCCATCTTCTTGTTGGTGGGGTGGTATCAGACATTTCTGGCTGGGACCCAAATAGGCTTAGGCTGGCCCTGTGGAAAGACACAAACAAGCCTTCTTCTGCTGTAAGGAGGGGGTCTGTTCCCTTCCAAATTCCTTCCAAGGGATTGAACCATCCACCCTACCAGGATGGGAGATGTTACCCCTCCTAAGAGTCCATGGAGGGAGATGGGAGGAAGTTTGGAACTCTTGTAAATATTAAACATATTTAGAGTATTCAAAGCTGTCATTAATTGTATATTGGGGGATAAACATTTGCCTTTTGTTTTTTAATTTGGTTTGATGTATTCTTTTTATTATCAATTGGCCCTAGGGGGGTTGTGAAGAATTCCTGTGTAGCGGTCAATTTCCAATTGTGAGCAGAAGGCTTTTGAATTGGGATTCAGTTAAGGCAGGGACATTATCAGCTTTTATTTGTTGAGGAATGCCCATGATGACAAAGGTGGAGAGACTACGATGAATTAACCTTTTTGAGTTTTCTCTAGTTTGGGCTGTAGCCCATATAAAATGTGAGTATGTGTCCACAGTAACAAACACATATTTTTTTCTTTGCCAAATTCACGGAATGTGCGTGACATCAATTTGCCATTTGAAACCTCAGGGGTTAGTGCCAAGAGTTGGTAGAGCTGGGGTGCTAATAAAGGATGCACAAGAGGAGTGTGTTTTTTTATTATCCTCTGAAGTGGAGTAATAGGGACGTGGGGGAAATGGGAGTGAAGCTCTTTCATATTTGTGTGTGTAAATTGAACGAGTCTGCTTGCTCCACCAGTGGAGGCTGTGAATGCTCCTGTAGAGGCAGTCTGATCAGCCAGGGCATTTTCCTCTGATATTACACCTGGCAGATTTGGCAGGGGACAGTGAGATCTGACATGCTGGATGTAGAGGGGATTGGCTCTTCCCTGTCAGAGGGTGGGAACATAAACCAGCAGAGAAGAAAGTGGGTTGGCATCTAACTTGACAAAAGATCTTGATAACCAGGGAAGCAAATTAACAACATATACACTGTCTTAAAAAGAGATTAAAAGGCCTGTTGACTTCTTTGAGGGCTAAATAGATAACATATAGCTCCATATATTGAGGAGAGTTATGGGGCAACTCTCTGAAGTCAAATAGGCTCTCCAAAAATCCAGCTTATTCCACACATCAAATTCTTAGGAATGGAGATTTCCCTCACCTCCATACGGCCTCTTAAACCTACCCTTTCCTTCCTGAAGAACTTAACTGTAGCCTCCCTCCAGAGCTTTAAGGGTAACCTTAACTTGAATCCTAGGGATAATAGGGAAGGTGTTAATTGAACCTGAAGTTGGGAGGGGAAGGGGGAAGGATTTCCCCATACCAGGATGTCATCCATGTCATGGTAAATATTGAGTCTTTTGTCCAAGTAAGGTTTTAATGTGACAGCCACAGCCCCTCGGCAGGTAGTGTGACAGTTATCCATTTCCTGAGGAAGAACTGTCCATTTGTATCCCGAGGCTGGGCCAGAGATGTTGATGGGAGGGAGGGGATATTGAAAATGCAAAGAGTTCACAGTCTTGAGAGTGGAGAGGAATAAAAACAACAACAACAAAAACAGTTTCTATTGATAATAGAGGAGTGTTGGCAGGGCTGGCTGAGACATGGGGCATCCCCCTGTAGACAGAACGCTGGACAGGAATTTTTTTTTTTCAGTTGCCACTAAATCTTGTGTAGTCTCCATCCCCCTGAGTTCTTTGTTATAGCAAATACAGGGATGTTCCATGATTGTGGGAAGAGCAACTACACTGGAATAGAAGCTGCTCTTTTACTAAATATGTGATGGTTCTAACTTTCTCCCTCGATAGATAGAGGCCATTGCTCAATCCAGACGAGCTCCATAGAAAGCCAGTCAAGACAGGAAGCAGCAAACTTAACAGTGGCTCCTAGGATTGGATATGATTTAAAGGAGAGTTGTTAAGGCCTTTTTGGGGATACAGTTCTCTTTATGGGTATAATCATCTACCCTAATGAAATTCCTTTCTGGTTGGCTGGCAACTACCACTTTTAGGGTTTCTAAGATACATCTCTCCAGAAGACTGATGGAGATATTGGCTATTAGACTGCACATTAGATCAATAGCTCCTTCAAAGTCTTCCTATCTGTAGGCATGCTTAGTAATAAATGCTCATGAAAGCAGCTACCTATGCCTAGAAGTTGGGCCTAGGAATTATCTGCCAATCCTGTGAGATCTCTTGTTGTCTCAAAATTGCCTTGTCTGTCCAAGGAGCAATAAGGCTCCTTGCCATCTATTTTTATGATAATTTTGGGGTGTGAGCCTTCTGAGATGCTGTGCACCCATAAAAACCTCTTAAGGGAGCCATTTTTTCTCTTGCTGTCAGAGTTGAAGGCTTTCCCTTCTTGAGTTTAAAGGCTCTGGATGTTTGCTATCTTTATAATGATGGGAGAGATCATCTTTTCTCCAGTGGATGCCCTTGCAGCATCATGACTTTGATAACATTTTTAGGGGAGAGAGCCCTTTTAGGACATTCCCCTTTCCAGTGTCCCTTTTCACCACACCTAATGCAAGCCCCTTCTGCTCTCATTGTGGCTGCAAAGGCTTGCACAATGAAAGCAGCCTGATGTGATTTTGTCCCGATATCCTGAGTGACCACAAGCCATCCGCTATAGTGTCCATCTTTGAGTTTTTGGAAGGTGAGCCTGTATTCAGAGTTCATAGCTTCCAAATGATGTTTTTAAGAAGTAGGTGGCTGGCTATAGGGTTGGAAATTTTTCTTTCTAAGCTCATTTTAGTTCTAAGGATAAAGTCAGAGAAAGCATCTTCTGGTTTTTGAGGATGAAGAGCAGGAATCAGGCGAGATGTTATGAGCCAGAAGACAGTAGGGTGATTCTACCCTAGGCCTGAAGTGCACAGAGGTGCACCTGGTCATAATAACCTGATGGCTGAGCTGCTTGCTGGGCTCATTCGAAAAGTTCCTCATATCCCCATTTTATATGGTCTTAGCCTTGATTTTTGCCTTGGCTGCTGGAGGCACCTGTCCCAGGGAGGGGCCTCAACTAGAGAAAAAGCAAACCTACTAGAAAGGAGTGTCAGATGTCTCAGCAATCCTGGACATGTTTAAAGAAGTGTGTGTGGGGGAATGTAGTCCAAGAGGCATGGACACTGTCCTTGGCTGCTTGCCTGAGCTCTTTTAAATCTGTAGCTTGATAGAGGTACGTACAGGTTGAGCAATTTAGTTCCCTGGGGTGAATACTGACTGGGAAGGACTGGAATTCTGGGTGAGTGGCAGTCATGAAATTTGTTGGCAGCAAGAGTACAGGTAGAATTAGCCTGAAAGTTAAGTGGTGTTTCCTTCAAAACCTCCATAATAAAATCAAAGAGATTACAAGGTTGATTGGTGAAGGGTGGGAGCCAAGAGGTTATGTGGCATTTCCTTCATTTTCTTGCTGGGATCCTAGAGAGTGCAGCCTTCTTGAGTGCCTACTGGGAGGAAGCTGTGAGCTGGCTCATTGGTGTACAAGAGCTTGTGACTGGATGACATATAGGGGTAGTGGAGGTACGTGGCTTTGAGTTCCTATTTAAGGGCTCTGAGAACTGGAACAGGGCACTCTTAGGACCCAGATTCTTAGAACCCACTGACTGAGGGAATGCAGAGTCAGGGGCAGGTCGCATTCTAACAGGTAGCTAGCATTGTCAGATAACAGTATGATAGACAGGAAATGGGGAGAAGTTTTGTTTGTTTGTTTTGTTTTTTTCTTCTTGGGTGTCTTTGTGCAGGGTGAGGCAAATGATTTTAGTTCATGAATTAGGCTGTAAACATCTCCCATGGCCCTATAGAGTTATCTTAAGAACTTCCTTCCAAAACAAGGAGGCTTGCCTTTTGGTGAATCTTATTCCATGGCTTTTAAAGTAGTACACATTTCCATAATCTGAGTTTTGTTGTTGCTGTTTATTTGTCTTGATAGGGTGAGGTGTTTATCATAATAGAAACATTACAGATTCCTCTGTAATCCTGGACCATTAGAGGATCACAGTCATCTAGAAGTAACACAGAAAAGTGGATCAAAGGGAGACCCAGGGTTTAAATGATGGGTCCAATCATAGTTTTGAGGAGCTATTCAAAATGTTTGAGGGCTCAACATTTTCTACTGAAAGAGACAAGACTACCTGGATGCTAAAGTCAATTCAGCTGATTCTTTTTAAGAACTACTTGAAACATTCAGTACAGAAATAATTACAGTCAAATGTTAGAAAGTTTCATATATACTAACACACACACACACACACACACACACACACACACACACACACATATATATATATATATATAAAATATGTTATACAAAAAATATATTATTAGAGAAATAGAGGAACAGATTCTGAAGGTAAAAACTTAATCCCACCAGGAGCTTCTTGTCAAAATGAGAAAACGCACGTTTCTTCCAGTCAAAGCTACTTGTACAGGCTGCACATCAGGCAGACTCCACTGCAGTCGTTCCAAACCCACCTTCTCCTAACCCTGGGCTCCCTGGTAAGACTACCAAGAACCGCTGACCATCAAACAAAAGCTCCAGTGCTAGGCGTGGAAGTTCTCTCTTTAAGCTGTTAGTTAGCAGAGTCCAAGAGACTTCAAAGCCAATATTGGCTATTGCCTTGGTTTCCTCCCTGAACTTCAAAGTAGAAACTTATCGCTGAAAGCATCATGTACTTCATACACGAAGGATTTTATATGGTGCTGAATTGGAAACTTCCTCCTTGAGGTTTAGCTCTCTTGGTATCCAAAGGTAGGATGCAAGCTTCCAGAGTCAATAGTTTTAATTGGCTGTAAAGCCTATGACCTACAACAAAAAGCCAGCCAGCCCACCAAGCTATCTCCAACGGTGAACATCTCAGGCTGGCTTAAACTAATTATGTAGGTGAGGCTTGCCATGTACTCTTCTGCTCCTCTTACCTGTGCCTCCTCAGTGCTGAGATTAGGTGTGTATCACCAGGCCTACCTATGGTGACAACGTTTAGGGCTCTAAGATCTGTTCGTGTGTTACTTTTTAATTGAGCCAGCAGAGGGTGCTCAGAGATGGCAAGACAGCCTTATCCTTAACTCGAAGGCAATGAACTGATTTTGCTAGGGAAAAAAAAAAATAGAAAAAAAAATCCATATGTTTACAAAGTGCTAGTTAACCTACAAAAGCATCAAATGCTTATGATTAAAATAACTTGAGAATATCAATCAGTATAAAATAAACTAACTAAAGCATCGTTTACTGGCCCACTGAAATGCAGTTAAACGTGTCACTATGTTTTGTCCCAAACTCTGTTCAGTAATTACATATAGTTTTAGTTACACTAAGAGAGATTTGAAGTGAAGGTAAGTTATTGAAGTTATTGAAATATTGAAGGTTTCATCAATATTGGGAATGATCAACAAGAAAGAAAAAGACTTGAAAAACCTCGAAAATGTGTTAACAATAGAACAAAATTCCTGGTAACAAAAACTAGAAATACTTAGGTTAACATGGCATATATGAATCTGTATATGAAAAAAGAATCAGCTGTATATGAGCTGCGAGATAATCATACGCAACATGGGGTGGAAGAAAGTGCTGTGTGTCTTCCCTTAAAGCTTCTGCAAGGTGGAGAACATTCCTATGTGGAGAATGAAGGAGACATTTTGTTAGAGTGAGGAATTCAACCTGAGAGAGTAAGTTATAGTCTGAACTAGGCTGGTGGCACTTAGGAGCTTGCGGAAAATGGTGACATTATAGAAAAATGGCTGAGGGAATGATGGAGGACCTGGACTATGAATTGCTGAGTACTGAGGATCTAGAGAGCAGCTGTGATCAGATTCCATGCATTTATGGTGGCATCAATCTTCATGGCTGCTTGGTTCTAGCAGCTGCATCAGCATCCCGTATGCACAAGTAGAAATAAATGGATGAAAGTGACCCATCACCGAGGTTGAGGTGGAACTGAGCATCAGAGAGGTGCAGGGGCAGATGTGAGGAAAAAAATGAAGGAGAAATGCCATGGGGCAGGGAGAGCGAATAATATTGTCAGAGGACAGAAAACTTTAGCAATAGATGAATGCATGTACCAGGAAATAAAGGGCTTAGTCTAAAGAAAGAAATATTATGGTCAAAAATAGGGATTTTGGATATGAAATAGGCTTGAAGGTGAAGGAGTGATAACTACAGAGGAGAAAGATAATCACGAACAGGGTTTGCATAGCTCAAGGCTGCTGGTGAAAGTACCATTTCTATAAGCACTGAGCTCTGGAACATGGAAGGAGGCACTATCATGGAATTTACATTAATATAGCAGAATAGGTCTAGGGGAAGCAATGATTTCTTGATGATGAACTTTCAGCTAAATCCTGAGGCAATTTGTATAACTTTCTAGGCCTGCTACTTGGCAGTGAAAAGACACCGTTAAAGAAAAATGAGAATACTTTCAGGTTAATGAATTTTAACTGCTATCAAGCCATGCACTGTGAAATATGGGAATATAGACAGATTTAGATTAGAACTGAGTTCATCAAATTACATGTAAACTCTTAAATGTAATAGGTTAGTTACCTTTGTTATTGCCGTGACAAAACACAACCTAAGGAGAGTGGGGTTTCTATGGTTTGCAGTTTGAAGGTTTAGTCCACAGGGCTCGAAGATGAATGACGGCAGGGTGTGGGGCACCTGGTCAAGTCTATCCTACCTGCTTTTCATCCTCCTTTCTCTCTCTTATTAAGCTCAGGACCTCAGTCCATAGGACAGGTTGGCTCATATTTAAGGCAGTTCTTCCCTCCTCAGCTAAACTTCTTTTGGAAAAACCTCCATAGATGAACTCAGAGGTGATTTCCATGGTAATTACAAATTCAGTCCGTTTGATAACGACAATTAACCATCACACCATTTCCTTATATGTAAAATGGGGGTAAAAATATGACTGACCTATTCCGGAAGTCTACAGTGATATTTTCAAGGAAATTATTTAATAAATGGTAGTCGCCATAATCAAAACAAAGATAAAAAATTAAAAAAAATACCCGTGTATTTGTTGATCAGCACTAGAGCATACCCACTCTGGAGCCTAAACTGAGCGCAGTGAGACAGAGAATATAGGTCGGGTGATGGTCAAAGCTGTAGGATAGGACCTAGCCTGAACCTGGAGGATCTATTGTGTCCTTGTTAAACCCTTTGGCCTGCCTACACCTTAAGAATGACTTATGAATGGAACTTTATATCACTTCCTTTGAACATGCTCCAAGATAGAAAGCTCATCACGATTCAAGAAAACTACTCTGTCCTGCTCTTTGCTTGGCTTTTTATTTTCTGTGTATGTGTGGGGGGAGGCAGAAAGTAGGGCAGGCACACCTATAAGACATGAGTCTTTTTCATTGCAGTAAATTTGTTTTCTATTTGTTTTATTTTTTTTCAGTGACAGCTCCTTAGGCATTTTGAAGATAACTTTCATGAATTTCCAGTTCTCTAGAGGGGAAACTTGTTTTCTTTTATTTTTTTTCATTATGCTTATTTTTATGAGTATTTTATTTTATATTTGAGATTATAATATAATTACACCATTGGTCACTTTTCTTTTCTCCCTCCAATCCCTCCAATATACCCATCCTTGTTCTCTTTCAAATTCATGGACTCTTTTTTATTTTGATGTTACATACACACACATGTATGTGTGTATGTAGGTATGTATGTATGTATGTATGAACATACATGTATATTCCTAAACATTAGTAAACTACTCAGTCTTAATAACGTCACTTGTATGTGTGTTTTCAAGGCTGACCATTCGGTATTGCATAACCGGTCAGTGTTTTTTCCCCTGGGGAAGACTATTTTTCCCACTCTCGTCATTGACAACCTACAATGACTGACAGCCTACATTAAGTAACAACTTAGATCTACCCTAAGCTTTTACTCAACTTGTTCACACACCACTTTTACAGAGTTTTGGCTCACTGTGGGGCATAGCTTCCTCTCTTTTCAGGATAATTTTTTGAGACTTGTTTGCAGTCTGCACTTGATGAAATTCTCATGTATTTCTTTTGTGGAACTTGATTCTGAAAACTTGGATTTCTGTGCTGCTTTAATGAACACTGGCTTAAGCCTGGGTGTTCAGCAGCCGCCTCAGTTAGTATTCTGGACTTTTAGTACTCTGGTCTTTTAAAGCACCAGAGCCTGGAATCTTTCTGCACACGCTGCTAGTAGGAAGGAGGCTTTATACAGTGTCTCACTTCTTTATTGCTTGGGAGGAGCTAGAGCTAACAGTTTGCAAACACTATTGTGTGTCCCGAGCCTGCACCATGCGAGCATTTTTCAGAAGTAATGGGTTGTTTTTATGGGAACGATTACTTCCTGACCAAATGGTTCTCAAATAATATTTTGAAATTAACCTCTTTGGTTTAAAAGGCATATATGCTAATGATTGGGGGATACTTTTATTTTTCTCAGTTGGAAAGGTGAAATATGTCAATCTGTTGATCTGCTAAATGGAGAAGTATTTTAAAAATCTATTGTTTGACAGCGTTGGTCTTCGACTTGTTTCGTAGATGCACCATAAGTTGATTGAACTATTAATGCCTTATTGTTAATGAATACTAATTTGTACTTGCAAAACAATCAAAAGTTAAACCTAATATCATGTGTCAGGACTTGAAAGTATAACAAGTCTTAATAATCTGAATTCACAATTGCTCAATTGCTCTTTGAGGTTGCCATGTTTAAAGAGGAAGCCTTGGAGTGGCAAGGCCAAAGTGGCAAAATGGATGTACCTTTTAACAAGTTTATTTTATGTGTTCTCTATGTATTACACCAGGAAACTGAAAACATGACTAGCATTCATGTGTGTCAGTCAAATAGGAAGCAGGGCCATTGTCTGTACTTCTGTGTAGCCATGGGTAAGCCAGTTTGACTCTTCTAGCGCAGTTTACTCATCCATTTGGCTTTGTTGCATGAAGCTCTATTTCAGCCTTATAGAATTAAGTTGGTAGTAGGTGAAATGCAGTGGGGAACAAAACAACAATAATATCAACAACAATAACAACAACAAAATAGATTAACCAGAAAAGAAGTGAGTTTGTATGTTCTGATCCATGTGTGGGAGCTGAAGGGAAATAATGAGGTATTTCCAGCAAATTTCAAATGTAGACAAATCCTTTGCTAAAGAAGAAAAGTAATTATGAAAAAAAAAAGTCAGTGACAATCAGGGTAAATAAGACCAACTTAAAAAGGGCAGTGTACTCATGGTGGTGTGGGTGGGAGAAAACCAACCCAGTAATCAGAGAGTGTCATGATGAGCACTAAAAGCCACCTACGCATGAGAAACAGGCTTCTCGGTAAAAGGCAGATCTTTCTCCCTCTTTCTCTGTACTCTCTTGCTGTATTTTAATTGGCATGCCCAGCAGTTAGGATCTGTCACAATAAAGAGACAGCTTCTGCAGAAGTAGGCTGGCCAGGCTTCTTAATGTGACACCAGGGCAGAAGGGCCAGGAGAATAGCTGCATCTGAAGTAGGAGCCGGGGTGTCAGGAGATGACAGGGCCCTGCCCTACTGAGTTGGTTGCCCTCTGCCAGAAGGAAGTCCTAGAGGCAGAGATACTTCTGAGGTAAGAGCCTGTGCCCCAAGTAGCTGGGTGGGAAGAGGAGGCTGGCAAAAAGAATCACATCACATCTGCCAGAGAAGGTGATCAAAAACAACAGGGCTCAGGAAGCTGGGGAAAGGTGACCTTTGGATGCTTGGATGCTTCCAAATAGAGCTGATCTCAAAGACCTAGAAAATGAGTGAGCTCACTCACAGCAGGCTCTGTAAAGACAAATGTCATCTGTGGGCTGCTTCTTGCCCCCCCTTTCTTTTTCTCCTCTTTAAAGTCTATCCTTCATAACATACTACTTATAGGTTATCAAGGCAGACTATGTTAATTGTGGATTTTGTCTCTTCCAGTTATACTCCAGTTATTTCTTGGGAAAAATCTATTACTCTGTTGAACACACCAGAGATGTCCTTGTTTCCTGTCAGTTAATTAAAAGCCAGATGTTGAGATGAAATGAAAAACTGTTTGCAGGAGAAGGCACATCCTACCTGTGCTTCGTTGGTCACATTCTGCACTGGATGTTTCTTTAGGTCTGCAACTGTTTAAAGAGAAGAGGTCACTTTCTTAGGAAGATAATTTAATTTTCCATTTTCTTTATAATCAAATAGGGAAGTTAACCTTTTAAAATAAATATACTGACTGTAATTAAAGCAACTGTAAAATGATTGTTCATTAATAGCACAGTATTAAAACAGTATTTACTAAAAAAGTACTTCATTGCCTAGAACACCAACTCATTGTTCTATTGAAAAGGACACATTGAGGACCGTGTCACGGCTCTGCCAGGTCACCCACATCATTCAGAGCTAAGAGGGGCCTTGAATTCCTTCCCCTTGACTTGCACTGTCCTCCTCTTTTTAAACTGCTGCCACACCTCCATTTTCAAATAAAAATCCATTATCTGCTTCTGTTTTACCTCACTCAGGATGGTCTTTTCTAGTTCCCATCTTTTGCCTGCAAATTTCATGATTTCCTTGTTTTTAACAGTCAAGTAGTATTCTATTGTGTAAATGTACCACAATTTCTGTATCCATTCCTCAACTGAGAGACATCTGGGTTGTTTCCAGATTCTGGCTATTACAAATAGAGCTGCTATGAACCTGGATGAGCAGAAGTTATTATATAGTTGAGCATAGTCTAGATATATGCCTAGGAGTGGTATAGCTGGATCTTGAGATAGCACTATTCAAATTTTCTGAGTGGGTACCAGATTGATTTCCAAGGTGGTTGTACAAGTTCATAAGTGGTTATTAGACATATAATAGAGTATAAACATACTAAAATCTATACTCCTAAAGAAGATAAGCAGCAAGGAAGACCCTAGGGACCCTCATGCAGAAGGGCAAAATAATAGAGATAGGAAGCAGGAGAAGACAAGTAACAGGACAGGAGCCTACCACAGACAGCCTCTGAAGAGACTCTCTGATCAAGGTATTGAAGCAGAGGCTGAGACTCATAGCCAAACTTTGGGCAGAATGCAGGATTTATGAAAAAAGAGGGAGATAGAAAGACCTGGATGGGATAGGAGCTCCAAAGGAGATGAACAGAGACAAAAACAAAACAAAACAAAGCAAAAAAAAAAAAAAAAAAAAAAAACTGGGCCCTGGGGGTTCTGCAGAGACTGATAATGCATGGAGATAACCTAGAACCCCTGCTCAGATGTAGCCCATAGCAGCTCAGTCTTCAAATGGGTTCCCTCATAAGGGGAACAGGGGCTGTCTCTGGCATTATCTCAGTGGTAGGCTCTCTGATCACCTCACCCTGGGGGTTGCAGCTTTGCCAGGCCAAGGAGGAAGACAATGCAGCCAGTTCTGATGAGACCTGATAGGCTAGGGTCAGATAGAAGTAGACTAGGGGAGGGGCATAGGGGGAAAAGAAGGAGGAGTGTAGGGTTGGGAGGAGACAAGGGAGGGTCCACAGCTGGAATACAATGTGAAAAAATTGTAATAAATAATAATAATAAACCAAAAGAACAAACAGCAAGAAAATAAAATAAAATAACAAAAAAATAATAGGTTAAAATGATAGATGTTAAAAATGATGCTGGCAATTTTGTTGTTTATGCACTTAAAAACTTGAGAAATTTTCTATTTTTCTAAAATGTAATTAAACATAAGAAAATACAATATATATAATTTGAAGCAGTGGAAAAAAAATCTAGTATCTGATGATAATCAATAAAAGACTTCAAAGTTCTTGTTATTCAAAGTGTGTTCTGAGAACAGGTAAGGATGCCCCAGGCAGAATCTTAGCACCTGTCTTTAACCTGTGGCTGTAGATTCTGAATTTTGCTCAGTCACCAGAATGTACTTGTGCACACTGAAGTACTTGGTGCACAAAGTTCTCAAGTAAGGCTTTTAAGTTTAATTGACCGGTATTTCATTAGGTTGTCTTTTTCAGGTCTTAGAAAATTGTAAATTAGCACATCAAACATTTCTCCATTTCACTTACTTTTGTCAGGACAGATGTTTGGGAGCACAGGTTTGTTCTATGTAGATGATGACCTTACATAGCCACAGATCTTGAAACGACCACACTGACTGTGAATAAAATCCAGTCTCCTGAGGCTCCTATTCAAGGTCTGTCTCAATGTGATGTATACTAATAAAAGGTTGTGAAAGTTTTAAAACAATTTTTTGGAAGTAAAATGAAGAAATAATAAATAGAAAGAATATCTTCCTCTGAAATCTAACTAGTTTGTTATAAACTTGGTCTTAAAACATCCTCTGTAAAGAGGCAGATGGCCAGGAACACCTCCCCTGCCTCTTTGTCAGTTTGCCCAGCATTAAGGGCAGGTCTGATGATGCAAATTTAAGAACTAGGTTGTTCCCACTGTAGGATGTAAGGATAGGGGCATATTGGAGACCCCGAACAGTAAATTTATGCAGTTTCCTTAGGCTCAGTTCAGCGCATGGACAGGGTACGCTATTGTAGACCCATGGCTTCATCCATCGGATTTCAAGGATGCTGCAGAGATCCTCAGAATCAGGCAGACAAGTATTGCAGATGTGCAGCCTCCAGACACAACATCTGTTAGTGAAGCCCTAGAGGAACTATAGCTTTTGGGACCCCAGAAATGCAGAGGCAAAATGGCATATTGCCAGCTCAGGAGAAATACAAGCATCTCACTCCAGGAAACGACAGCAGCGAAAACTCTGATCAGTAAAGCCTTGAAGATGAAGCCAGTCCTCATCCTCATGTGTCTGGACTTGAGGATGTGGAGTCTAAGATGATTCTCAAGGCCGACAGTCTAAAATACGTTGGTGTTATTGTTGATTTAGACATATTTGGGACCTGTCACTCCTCCTTTTATTCCCGCTGCTCCCTTTGCAATGGGAACCCCTAGCCGATGTCTGTTCTCACCACTGTGTTTTGAAACATAAGGTTTATTCAATGCCAAGAGTTAAGTGGATGTCAAAAAGAGTTAAGATGTGTAGAGCTGCTGGGACTCAATGAAAGTATTGCATAAAAAGTCATGCTGTGCTTTGAAGGTTTGTACTTTCTACCATATTTATTGAAATTTGATTGCCATATGCCAGGTGGGATCTTGAGGGGTGATTGGGCAATTAGGCCTTTGAGTGGTGCTAGAGTTAGAATCTGGTTTCTCTCTTTTGATCACTCTAAATTTGATTGCCACAGAGATGACGCGAAGAAGTGGAGCCATTACCCAGCAATTAGAAAATTAAGCTGGTTTCATATCTTTCTTGGAGGGATGGGTTTGTTCTTGTGAAACGTTTGTAATAAACCAACCCTGTGGTTCTGTCTTGTGTATTCTGTTTTATTTTTCCAACACTCTATGATGGAAACCCACTTGACCATCAGCTGTTCCATCATGCTGTGATATACCAGGGTTATCTGTGCTATCGTAAACATGTCAGTCTCTATAATTATGAACCAATAAACTTCTTTCCATTACTAGTTATGAAGCCTTCTATATTCAGGTAAATATACATAGAAAGAATGAAATTTTCAAAGGCAATTCATAGATGACTTCAGTGACACTGTGCCAGCTAGACATGACAGGGATTCTACCCATTAGGTCGCAATAATATGGTTACAAAACAAAGCCTGGATGATGACAATACCAGTTGACTTGCCAGTGTGGATGAAGAAAATTTCACAAGGTCTCACCTCCAGAGGAAAAGCTACAGGCAGTCAAATGGTTTCTGTATGAGCGAGGATTTGTCTTCTCTGGGAATGAACCTCCCGATAGGTTTTTCAATCCCAAGTTTTCATCCCTAAACACATGTACCTATGAGCAATGCTAAATGAACACAGTAAGTTTTGTTTGTGTACTTAAAGAAGAGGTCATAAGTTTGTGAGTGAGTATTTATGGTCACACAGGAGATGTAAGAGGGAGAAAGGAAATGGTAGAAATGACTTAAATACAGCATTCAATTGAATAGTAAAAGGATATGTGTGTGTGTACATATATATTCCTAAATGTAATATATGTTACATATAAAACACATGAACAATTTTATCAAGTGGTTCAGCCCACTTGATACATACAAGTAACATTGTACAGGTTGAATATATACATATGTGTATATGTATGTACGTATATTCCTAAATGTAACCTGCTCAACCCTTATAATGTTACTGCATGTATGTTTTCAGGGCTGACCCATTTCATAAAATTGCCCATGTGTTTTAAGCATGCTGGTGTTAGCATCACAAAAGGGACTAATGACAGAGCATGGATAAGAAAGCATGGATGGGAACGAATAGCATAGAATGTGGGCAGTTGAGGAACATGGGTAGAAGAAGTTTAGGATTTCCTTGTGTTATTTATATACAGCTATGCTGTGAGTCTAACTTTCCAAATGAAAATGAAAAGTAGTCTAAAATCTTATCAGATTTTTACATCAACCACCCTTAAGCCCTTCTTTTCATTATAATATAGTAATCTCCGTGAAATATATTCATGACTAATTTTGTCTTTTGTTTTAGCAATAGGTTCTCCCCATCAGGCCTAGGTTGGCCTCTAATTGCAATAGTCCTTCCTCAGCCTCCTGGAACTACAGATGTATGTTACTATATGCGGCATGACTGTTTTAATTAACACACATTGTTTATTCACGTGATGTTAAAATCCAACTGCTTTCCTCTACTCGCTCTTCTACCCCTCATACTTCCCAGTCTCTTTTCACGTAGATTTTTTTTCACATATAAGAGAAAACATGTGGTATTTCATGACTTATATTTTAACAAAATGTAACATCTAAAGTAATAGACACACCATTATTCAAGTGATATAAACTCCATGTACATATCTTTCTGGAATAGAAAACCACTAGAGATGTTAAGCTAATGAATGGTTAGAAGGGTTAGTCCTTGTCAGTGGCTTTCATGGGTGATTTTAACATATTTTTCTTTTTGCTTATCTACTTTTTTATTGCTTATCTACTTTTAATTTATTCAAGTGACTGTATTATTTGTTAAATGAAAAGAATAAATGTATTATACTTGCAAATTTTTCATTTGTTCCACTGCTTGGAACAAATGCTTGGAAATTAAGATTACAGGTAATAGATTTACTTTGCATGTTAGTTTACAAATCAGTACCTGTCTTAACCTTGCTGATTTCAGTTATTCAAGTGTTTCTTTTATGTTTGCCTTTGCTTAGTTGTTGTTGCATAGAAAAAAGAAGAAAAAAATCTTTTCATTTATTTCCAAACTTTAATTAATAACTTTCATCTACTTTGACATTTAAAATTTTTTTGTAACCTAATAAAAGTAGGCAAAGTAAGTGGTTTGAATAGTTATCTATCCATTTGCCTTGAACACACTGGAGAAGCAAAGTTTTATAAGCAGTGGATACTAGTTCACATTTACGTGTTACCTCTTCTTTTATTCTGCTAATGGAAATACATTTATGACTATCCCTAAAGCTAACTACCCATGTGCATTCATAAATATTTTTCTTAGGAAAAAAGCCCTAAAAAGATGAGCACTAACAATTATGCAGGTTTACAAAGGGCTGAAGAGATGGCTCAGCATCTTACAAGCACTTGCTCCTCTTTCAGAGGACTTGATTTTGGCTCCCAGCACTTACAGCAGGAAGCTCTCAATTGCTTATAAATTTAGTTCCAAGGGATCTGACACCTTTTTTTTTTTCTGGCCTCCACAGGTACCCACACACAGTTTCCATACACTCAAATCGACAATTGCTTTGTTTTAGACACTTAGATATAAATAACTAAAAACTCAAAAACATCAAATCAAAAGAAACAAATAAACAAAAAACAAAGTTGGATAAATAAAATAGAGTAAGTACTATATGTATTGAAAGACACATATCCTGTAGAACTCTGGATATTATTATTTTTAGTTGTCAACTTGAGAGCTTAATACCATCTTGTTGTAAGAAACCTTTTACTTCCGATGTCCGTCCGTTTGCTTTCCTGAGTGAGGATTGATCATCTTACCCAGGGTCCTCCTTCTTGCTTAGCTTCTTTAGGTGCACAGATTTTAGTATGTTTATCCTATATTTTATGTCTAATATCCACTTACAATTGACATGTGTGTCATTCTACTTTTGAGATACCTCACTCAGGATGATCTTTTCTAGTTCCCACCATTTGCCTGCAAATTTCATGATTTCCTTGTTTTTCATTGCTTGTTTTAATTTTACATTGTGTAAATGTACCATAATTTCTGTATCAATAATTGAGGGACATCTGGATTGTTTCCAGATTATGGCTATTACGAATAAAGCTGCTAAAAACATGGTTGAGAAAATGTCCTTGTTGTATACATGAGCCTATTTTGGATATATACCTAGCTGAATCTAGAGGTAGCACTATTCCTAATTTTCTGAGAAGGTGCCAGCTTGATTTCCAAGGTGGTTGTACATGTTGACATTCCCACCAGCAATGGAGGAGGGTTTCCCTTTCTCCACATCCTCTCCAGCATGTATTGTCACTTGAGGTTTTGATCTTAGCCATTCTGATAGGTGTAAGGTGTAATCTTAGGGTCATTTTGATTTGCATTTCCCTGATGATTAAGGACCCTGAGCATTTCTTTAAGTGTTTCTCTGCCATTCAGTATTCCTTTATTGAGAATTCTCTGTTTATCTCCGTTTCCCAATTTTTAATTGGATTACTTGATTTGTTGGTTTTTAACTTGAGTTCTTTATATATTCTGGACATTGTAAAATGGAGAGAACAGGGAACAGGACAGGAATCTACCACAGAGGACCTTTGAAAGACTCTACTCAGAAAGGTATCAAAACAGATTCTGTGACTCATAGCCAAACTTTGGGCAGAGTGCAGGGATTCAGATGAAATAAGGTGGAGAAAGAAAGACCTGGAGGGGACAAGAGCTCCATAAGGAGAGCAACAGAAAAAAAAATCTGGTCACAGGGGTCTTTTCTGAGACTGATACTCCAACCAAGGACCATGCATAAAGATAACCTAGAACCCCTGCACAGATGTAGCCCATGGCAGTTCAGTGTCCAAGTGGGTTTCCTAGTAAGGGGAACAGGGACTGTCTCTGACATGAACTCAGTGGCTGGCTCTTTGATTGCCTCCCCCTGATGGAGAAGCAGCCTTAACAGGCCAAGGAGGAGAACAATGCAGCCAGTCCTGATGAAACCTGATAGGCTAGGGTCAGATGGAAGGGGAGGAGAACCTCCCCTATCAGTAGACTTTGGGAGGGGTATGGGAAGAGATGAGAGAGGTATGGTGGGGTTGAGAGAGAAGGCTACAGCTGAGATACAAAGTGATTAAACTGTAATTAATAAAACATAAATTAAAAAAAACAAAACAAATATACCTGTTACTGTTTAGTAGAAAAAGTAACCTTTTAAGATGTTTGCTGATTATGAATGCTTCTTCTATAGCTTGTCTTCCATTTTTAACCATTGATAAGATGCTAAATTATGCAAATAGTCAACATTGTTGAGTTCCTCTCTCTCTATGTTTTTAGACTAGAGTCCAGTTTCAGCAGAGTCTTAGAAAGAACCCTCTACATTGAATAAAGCATTCGCAGATGTTGAGGAAAAACCCTTAGGATCAGAAGAAGAAAAAGTGATAAAGTGTTGAGGATAAATTTGCACAAAAAGTGAGGAAAGAAGAAAGAAAGAAGGCTAAAAGAGCATGTGGAGACCAATAAGGAAGGCTAGTGACACAGTGCTAAAAGCACAGCTTGTAGCAGGAAGAGAATCAGGTCCAACATGGACCTAACACAAACTGGAAACTGACAGCAAGAGCATGGGATGGGGGTGGGGGATCAAGGCTAACAGGGATTCTGAGAAACTAAGTTGATTTGACAGGATTCTTGCTGAAGGCAGGTTAGGGTGACAGACATCTGATATGAGGACTGAGGAATTTAATCAGGCATTTAAGGTTTTTATTTTCCTATAAGGAATTTGATCACATATTTATAGGGATTGCCTATCAAAGGATGGCTTTGATAGGATTACTTTTGTAAACAGAGACAATAAAGAGATGAGTGAGAATCCAAGGATTCAGATGGAAATAAATCAATGGGGCTTGAGTATCTCCGAGTAGATTTGGATGGAGGAGAACGTATTTAGAATGGGAGAGCAGAGGAGAGACAGAAACCAAAACCTGAGAAGAAAACAGGTGCACACCATTGTCCTCTCCAGGGGGCTGAGTCTACAGGGGAATCGTAGGCCTGGAGTGTGTTTCTAGAAATAACTCAGTAGCAAGGCTAAGAAGAGGTAAGAGAACTGGGATTGTGATGAGGGCTTCCATCCTGCAGGAGGTCCAGGGTTATGAATTTACACTGCCAACCGAAACAGTGTCTCATCCTCACGAGTCTCACAAATCACCAGAGGTCTGGCTAAAATGTCAAGTCTGGGGCAAAGGCTTGCATTCCATCTTTCTAATTGTCTCCCAAAGGAAGTGCATGCATGTGAGAGTGTCCTAAGAAATACAGTAAAAGAAAATATCTAGTTCATTCCTCCCATTAAATAGACTAATGACTCACATTTCTATGTGAATGACAGGCTGAAAACAAAAGATCTACTCCTACCTTAACCTCACCTCCTGGTTACACATGGCAGATAGGCAGTATCTACCTACCGTGTGAAATGTGGTAGTTTTCTATTAAAAATACAACTGAGGTTGAGATCAATTATGCAAAATCTGTGGATATACAAAGCAGAAACTGAAATCTAGAATGCATGTTCATGAGCTGCCCTGGAAAACACTGAGAACAATTCATCTAATTTTCAAGTGCATTCTGAAAGATGTAGATTATATTCTATTAACCCAATGCCCAGTTATGTAATAGAACTCAAAAATTTTATTCAATAATGACATAGCATCTGGAATCTGGATTCTAAACATTACTATAATGCTGCTGTGATGAAAACAGCTGGACATCAGACATGGTGAGTTTGAGAGTCCTATAAGGGAAGACATGGTGTAGACAGCTAGATCTACCAACCTAAAGTTGGGAACTATTTTGGATTAGAGATAGACATTGTGAGATATCAGTGTGGGGATAGCTCCTTGATGGATATAATCATTAGATGGTGACTTTAAGAAAGATGAGATCTAAGGTCCAACATGAGGACATGAGGAGGAATGAGAAGTATCCTTGAGAATAAGTGACTTCCTCTAAAGTAAGGAATCCCTTTCAGATAATGTCCTCCAAGGTGTCCTAGGAGCAGGAGAGAATGTTCACAAAACTGCTGGCAGGAGGGTTGTTATAGAATGTCTTCGTGATTATTATTTGACTTTTTAATGAGAAAGAAACAAAGCAATTAACCAAAAGTACAAGTGGAGAAAGAGAAAGTTGAAATGATATTAAAATGCTTATTAAACACTGATTTAAAAAACAAGATGGAAATTTGTACGAGTGTTTACATTGTATAACATCATTTACATAAATTACTATGCAATTGTGCATTAGTGAAATGTACTTGTGTATAAATATACTGCATACAAACATAAATATACACTTATATGCATAATGTACATGAATATAAAAATGAGTAACAAAGAAACAGATTTATTTTATAAATGTATTTTTGATTTGCTCTAGTAAACATGTAATATTTTGGGTTTATAAAAGCTTATAAAAATAGTGGGTCTAGAAGGCATTTATCAAGAGGACAGGCTTCTGGTCATGTAAAATTTGACACAAAGACAATAGCTTACAGGAGTGTGTGGCTCAGCAGGTTCTTGCGTCCCTAGAAAACATTTGGACCTTACGAGTGATAGATCCTTTTATGCTGAGGGACTTTCTGTGTTGTCTTGGTCACTGTGGGATGCCATAGCAAAGTATGGCAGACTGGGAGGATTACAAATAGCAAGAATGTATTTTTATTATGGTGTTGGAGGCTGAACATACAGGATCAAGGTACTGGCATGACCTGGACCCAGCCAGGGTCTCTGTGTTGCATATGGCTAACTAACCTCACATCGTAGAAGGTGAGAGCTCTCTGGCATCCAAATTGTAGGCGCACTAATTTCATTTATGACCCATTTATGTTAGTTAACCTCCATGACCTAATGACTCCAATAGTGTACCAATACTCACACTGGAGTAAATTTTTCATCATATGAATATTAGGGCACATAAATAATCTATTATATGCAATTTATGTAGAAACTTATCTGGAGACCAAACACAGTGGCCTTTGAACACTTATTGTCAACTGTTTGTATTTTTATTTCATATTATAAATCACTAACACAAAGATACTGAGACTGAAATAGATATTCAGTCATATCCCCCTTTACATAGGACCAGGATTTCCCCAAATCTCATACAAGTTAACCTAGGAAACTATATTTATTATAAAAATTAATAGCAGTTAATACACACATATGTGCAAACACACACACACAACTATACACCTCTCTACTAGAACTATTTTAGAAGAGGTAGAAGCCTTGGATCTCCCTCCTTCAAGAATCTGAGTCATACTCTTTCATTTTGCTAAAAGGAAACACTCAACCCAGCCTATGGGCTCAAGCAACCAGTTGTCACCATGTATACGAAGTTCCAGAACACTGGCTCTCTACTGGCTACGTATTATCTGTTATATAACCCACGGGGAGGACACAAAGAGATACTCGGGGGCCACTGCACACTCCATGAGAAAAGCCCAAGAAAAGCCCTACTTTCCACAAATGACATTCATTCTGGAATCCCCATGCAATCCTATTGCCTGCCCCAGGATTCACTAAAGAACAGCTTTTGCTTGTGGGCATGGCTGACTATCTTTGGCAAATTTTCACAGGTCTTGGCTTATTTAAGAGGGCAGCCCCGGTACTTAGAGGAGTCGCGGGTGTCCGCGTAAATTATTTACTGCCTGGAATCTTGTACATTCTGTCTCTAAGGGAGGGATGCAATATGAATGAAGTTGCTCTCAGGGTATTAACCATGGTTCACATTCTTACAGGATGGTCTTCCCCGCGTGGAGCCTTTTAGACTGCTCTGTGCTTTTTAAATCTTTATGGCCTAGGCATCTCTCAAGCTGAATTGGTTGTGCGTGGGAGTTTAGTTCAGTACTTAGGTTCTGTGTGAAATGATGTTTGAGGCTCTTCTTTCTCTAGGGTAGATGTGAGCTAAGGTTTCTGCATCAAAGCGGCGGCTCTTGTTTATTAAAACTTTGAGAGTAATACAGAGAGAGTATGACTGCACTCAGTTCTCTGAGTACGTTTGCCTCTGACAAGAAACCTGTTCAAGATTTCACAGTAAGCGGTTTGAGTCTACTTACAACATCCATATCAGAGCTTATGCTGGATTCTGCCATTCATTAGCCCAGAGGTTTTGAAACATTGGCACATGCCAAATTTACCTGAAGCGATTTGTAAAATATGGTATTCTGGATGCCATTCCTGGAGTATGTGACTCGATGTAATAAAAATCTCACCTTTCCAACACTCTTCTAAGTGATTTCCTCATGGTTGAGTTCCTGCTCCCCTTAATGGTATGTTGAATTCTAATGCCTAATGCTAAATAATGTGTAGTGTTTAGAAGACCAGGTGATGAGGGCCTTGCCCTTATCAGTGGGATTTAGTGCCCATGTAAGAAACCCCAGAGAGACCCTTCCATAGTTGTACCTAGTAGCAAGTTATCTAAGAACAGACAGAAAATGCTCACTGGATATTCAGTTTGCCATCAGCTACCTTGACTTTAGACTTCTCAGGCTCCAAAGTGTGAAGAACAAACCTCTGATATGTATGACCAACACACAACATGCTCTTATGAAACAGGACACTGGTGTTATTGATGCAGAGGGGTGAATTCTCTGTAGACTCTCCCGGAATCAGGAAAATGCAATTTTTTATAGTTAGTTTGCCTTTTAATTTAGACTATCTTCTACACTATGCATATTGTTATATACAATATAATATCTGAATAACCCAGGGTAGTTCTAGATTATGTTAAAAGTTTTTATTCCTGTATTTTCTTCTTTGAAAAGAAAACTTTAGGTCTTTAGGGAGGTATATAACTCAATAATTTGGTTTTATTTCCCTGTGAATATAGGACAAAACTTTGCATAGATCTAACTGAAACAATTTTTCCTCTGACATCTCTGGAATAAATTCTTAGTAAAAATCTCACCTTCCTGTAAATTATTTTAAAGAAAAATATGCCACTGGTGTGTATCCTGACTATCCTTTTCTTCTTTGGAACATGGGGGACCGCCTTTCAGAGCTTTCTACTGTTTCTCTCCTGGTCCATCCCTTGTACAATATTCGTGTGATGTATGATCATGCCTAAGGTACCACTTCTGATACGTATTAACTTTTTCATTGGTTAAGTCAGCGTATTGTCTTGATCATGCCAGATGAGATGGAAAAATTATATGAACAATTTTCTGAAACCATGAAACTAGTTTATTTGAAAAAGTCAAATAAGGGCAAGTAGGGGCAATATGATTATACTGGGAAGTCTGTCTCTAGATATAGTTATATAATCAACTATTCCATCTGTGTAAATATTTGAAGATCACTAGGAAGTCTCTGGATATCCCTTGCATCTGTGGTCTTTGTGTGTTTCGGTGTTCAGGTGTTGCTGGCTTCATTTGCTGATAGGTTACATCTTCTTGGTTTGGCAGCACTCAGTAGCGTTTTTCAGAGAACAGAAAAGTTGGCGTCCTTGAACTCTTACTCAAGTTGCCTGAATCTGTAAAACTATGTCTCAGATGGACTTTAATGTGTGAACAATTAGTTCTACTTATTTTCTCATTCTAAAATAAATTTCAAGCACCTTTCTCTTTTCTGAAACTAAAATATTGAACATTGGAAAGAACATTGTCTTTATTCCCAAAGGTATGTCAGTGTGAAGGTACTGCTTTCCTGTGTTTCTTCACTAATAATAGTATGAACAACTAAAGAGAACAGCATTTCTGAAGTGACTTTTTCAGTAATCAGAAATTGGTTGTTGATGTATAAAAGCTCTGATTTCAGAAATTCATGGTGCATTCTGTATTTTCTTTTTATAAAGAAATACCTAAATTACCCATAAAACTTTTATGAACAAGGCAATTTTGAAAGTTGAAAAGCATGGCATAATGCTGAAGCTTTCAAAGTGAAGAAGAGAAAAATCACTCCTTACCTCTCTGACACCCCTACCCCCCACTTCTGTCCTAGTTTTGAGTTGAAAGCTATTTTATCATACTGGTCTCCTCTCCCCTGAGTGACTGATGTGAGGTCGGCTTTGCCTTGGGTGTCTTTAGGGAATACAGCCTTAGCACACTGGGTTCAGCATGTATTTGTGTCTGCACCACTTTCTGGCTCCAGAGGGCCCGGCACTGTCATTAGCTTTCTCCAAGTCCTCCCATCATGCCCAATTTATCCTCATCAGAGGAGATGGCAAAGACTGGCAGATTGCCATTCGTTTGAAAATCATGCAGTGTCAGCCAGAACCCGTTTGGGAAAAGGGAAACCACACTTATTTAAAATGCAGTGGATTGCTTTGGGATGTTGTTACACAGAAGCTGGTGAGATAAAAAGAGAAGAAATGGAACACCAGCGGACTAGAATAATAGTTACCTCCTCACCTGGGAGAAAGAGTAAAGGTGACAATGAGGGACCTCCTGTGGTTGGCTTGAGAACCAAGAAAGGAAGTGTCACTGATAAAGTAGCTCAAGGGAAGAAGGCAAGGCACACAGATAGCATTTTCCTTCTCTCACTATTTTCCCATAGTTCCCTGTAATTCTGTCTGTTAAAAAAATATTCAGTTATTCCCTGACAAAGAAATAAGGAAATGTAGTTTGCTATGAATCCTATCATCTCAAAGTGAAAGAAATGTAGAGGACAGATAAAATAGTGATCTGCGTAGTTATAATAGTTCAAATACAAAGAGAGCAAATTTCACTGTATTTTATATGGTTTCATCATTGCTGGGCTTTCTATGTAAATAATTATGCTATAGCGGGGATACAAAGTGAATAAATTGTAATAAATTAATACATGAATAAAATTAAATTTGAAAAAATAAATAAAATAAAAAATAAACAAAAGGCCAATTTAGAGAAAAAATTTGTCAAAGTTGTTATTTCTACTACTATCATTATTATTACTAATGGAGACACTATGCTCTGTAATTCATTAGTTTCTTCTATTTTGGTTAGAAAATATTTTATGTTAACATTCACAAGTAGAGGATTTTTAAAATTCCTTCTGTTTATCTACAACTGATTCTTTATATAAGGTGTAACTGTACTTGATTTAATAATAGAGAAAACATAAAATATAATCAATTCAAAAAGTAAAAATATATGACAAATTAGTTCCTCCTTGTTAAGGGAGTCTGCGCTGTATACTAATAAGATCTGCAGAGGATCTTACAGCTTATCTAGTGGAAGTACTTTAAGGTTTTAGTAATTTTCTTCCTCTAGTCAATTATTTCCTTAAAGAATTTAGTATTATCCTGAGACAGTATTGGAAATGATGAAGAGAGGTTTGCTCGTTACACACATGACTTTGAACCCAGTTTCTCTGTCCTGTTAGAAGGGTAAGAATGAGTAAGAATGAGTTGGGGAACAAGGAAAACAGTGGGCTGAAGTGGAATGCCACCGTAATTATTACTGGGAGCTAGAGAGATGGGTCAAGCAATTAGGAGCACTTATTACTCTTCCAGAAGACCTGGGTTTGATTCCCATGATCCATGTGGAAGGTCTCCATCTGTAACTCCAGTTCCAAGGATCTAATGCTTTCCCCTGGCCTCCTGGCACTGCATGTATGTGCTAAACAGTCATATTTGCAGGCATAACACCATACACATTAAATAAAAATGAATAGAATCTCAAAAATATTTTAAAAGTTATAATTAGAATATGAACTAGATTAAAAACAAGTATTATTTTTGTCTGCATGTCTGCATAATTATCTTTGAGGTGTCTCCTTTGTACTTGGAGGAAAATGTTTTAATTCTTTATTTTTTCTTTGTTAATTACAGTTTATTCACTCTGTGTCCCCCCCCCCCTGTGGTTCTCTCCCTCCTCCAGTCCCAATCCCTCCCTTCCTCCACCCTCTAAGGGGCATGCATGCCCCTCCCCAAGTCCACTCATAGGGGAGGACTTCTTTTCCTTCCTTCTGATCCTAGTCAATTAGGTCTCATCAGGAGTGGCTGCATTATCTTCTTCTGTGGCCTGGTAATGCTGCTTCCCCCTCAGGGTGAGGTAATTAAAGAGCAGGCCAATCAGTTCATGTCAGAGACAGTCCCTGTTCCTATTCTTCAAAAGAGGAATTATCAAATAGTTTATGGCAGTGAGGCCAGAAGTACACACAGATTCATACACTGTTAAGTAACATTAGGTAAGAAAGTATGACTGTAGTCTGTCCTCTCCAGGAAAGAGCCAGGAGGAAGAAAGTTGAAGCTAGCAGTGTGGTCAAGTTTCTTCTCTTTGGGAAGAGTGCAGAGTATGTTATGAAAGAAGTGAGGGATAGAAAGACCTGGAGGGGAAGGAGCTCCACAAGGAGAGCAACAGAACCAGAAAAATCTGGCATAGGAGTCTCTTCTGAGACTGATACTCCAACCAAGGACCACGCATGGAGATAACCTAGAACCCCTGCACAGATGTAGCCCATAGCAGCTCAGTGTCCAAGTGGGTATCCTAGTAAGGGGAACAGGGACTGTCGCTGACATGAACTTAGTGGCCTGCTCTTTGATCACCTCCCCCTGAGCAGGGAGCAGCCCTATCAGGCAGCAGAGGAAGACAATGCAGGCAATCCTGATGAGACCTGATAGACTAGAATCAGAAAGAAGGGGAGGAGAACCTCCCCTCTCAGTGGACTGAGGGAGGGGCATAGGAGGAAATGAAGGAGGAAGGGTGAGATTGGGAGTGGATGAAGGAGGGGGCTACATCTATGATACAAATAATCTGTAATTAACAAACAAGCAAACAAACAAAACCTACAGGTCCCAAACAACCCTCTGTAGTTTAGAGGTTTTGCTTTACTGTCCCATGACTGGGTGGGGTCCTAACCGGCCCTCATTTTCCATTTCTACTCACCTCACAAGTCCCTGACTCGGTGGTGAAAGATGTGCTCTTCCTCTTCTTGCTGGGTCATTGCCACCCATTTCCTCTCAGCATGAAACACCTTTGCTTCCTTTCTCCTCCTGGTGAAATCTGAGTCTCTTTCAAGACAGTTCAAGTTTCTGAAGGTTCACAACCTCTTCTCAGATTCTGTTACTCCTAGAAATCTTCCTTTTTCATTATTTTCTGTTTTTATCCTCTATCTATGCTTCCTACATGAATAAACCTTTACTTCAGGGGTAAGTTCCTTTGAAGATACTGCTGTGTAGTACTGTGGGTGACAGTCTTACATGAATCTCTGAAAACCATACATACTACATTCGGAGAATTTTACATTAGAATATCCTGAAATTGAGCCTGAGGTTTTCATAGATCTCTATTTTTAGATTTTTTCCCCTGCTTTTTCTTCTATCCTCTTCCTTCCCACCCTCCTCTTCTGCTTTTTCCATTTTTTAGTTTTAAGCTTATTTTTCCTTTCCTCAAGTAGTTTCTTTTTTTAAACACCTAAATATGGACAGTCTTTTCTTGAAATAAGTACATATCTTGATAGATGAAGACAATTGACATTATAAATTGATATCAATTAACTTACTCTGAGTGACTTAGTTGAAGCAAAACTGAATTATCTCTTCACTTGTTTAACATCATTGTAAAATTAAGCAGTGGAAATAATGTTCTTATGGAATGTGTACAATTTATCCTTGTTCATGCAATTGCTGATTTCTCTACCCCAAGATCTGGTTTCAATCCAGACATTGCACTGTGATGCTTATTCTAAGCATCACCTGTCTCAAGTTTGTGTAAACATGACACCGTTTGTTCTCTGCATTTTCCATTAAATGACCAGCCAATGCTGTGCAATGGAGAGAATAGGGTGGACCATCCTGGTCCAGAGGGGAGGAGAAAGTAGTGAGTGGAAGGAGTAGGAGAGAGAGATCCACAGGGAGGGACTTGGAATCATAAGGAGGAAAGAAGCACTGGACCTAAGAAATGGCTAAAAGCAAGTATAATGGGTAAAATCTGAATGGTAGGAAACGATGCAGGCTTGGAGGTTTAGGATGGAGGGACCATTGCCCAGCATGTGCTCTAGGTTAACTAAATACATCCTAGTCTCTGTGTGGTGATTTGGGTAAACAGCTGGTTTAGAAATAACCTCTGCTCAACTAAAAGATAAATTAATAATAAATATTAATAACCCACAACATTGGTGCTCAAAGACACAGAGTTAATTTAAGGTTTTGCACCTGATATATATGTGAATATGCAAATTAATATCTCTTACCCTACCACCACCTACCACAATACAAGTACTGGTTTGATTGTAGATATCATACAACATCTATATGCATATATTTTGTTAACTTAGCATTAGTTAACTTGCAAAAGTTATTGATATATTCTTAATGAATAAGAGTTCTTATAACTTAAGACCATATTTAAATATGAATCTCAAAATGTCCTAGGATATCTAGTATTTCAGGGAAGGAAAGAAGAAAAGTGTTTGAAGACCTGGCCCAGGAAAATCTATACAACATTTCTTATTTGTTGCTCATTGTATATTTTCTCATTAAAAATTTCAAAAGCAGCTGGGCATGGCGGTACATACATTTAGTCCCCGCTCTCAGGAGGCAGAGGCAGGCAGATCTCTGTGAGTTTTGAGGTCAGCCTGGTCTACCATGTGAGTTCTAGGACAGCTTGGGCTCTTGTTACACAGAGAAACCCTGTATTGAAAGACCACAAAACAACAAAACAAAACCAAAAACCAAATCCCTCAAAATAATTCAAAAGCAAAATACGAAATTCATCTGCCTTGGAAAACTGAATTAATACAGTTCAATAGATCAGCAGTAAAGAGGAAGTTTAAATACTCTTATGGTAGACACAGCTTGGTTGGATTCTTAACAACTTTCAGACTACATTCTGTATGTTAAATGTCATGAGTATGATCCTGGGGCCAAAGAGCTTACGACTGCTAAGTCTACACAACTTTGTTACTCTGAGTACCTTTTTTTGTGACCCACTGCTGTAGGATGCCTCCAGATACTTAAATCAGGCTAGCAGTAACTCACGCCAGGTTGCTTCCCTACCTAGGTTAGATTCCAGGCATCTCTGGTGTCAGGAGACTAATTTGAGAGCAGGGGTTTCCAGGACTGCCCTTGAAGTGTCCCTTGCATTTTCCCAAGAGAGTCTAATCATGAGCAAGTGGTACCACAGGGATTTGCTACTCTTCATTGTTATCTTTGAAATCTAAATGTTTTTTTTTTTAATCCCATGAAAGACCCCAGAGGCCACAAAGTTGAAAATTAAACCCTTCATTTACAATAAAGGAATGAAACCTATTAATTTTTAAAATTCCAAACCTTTTGAGGTTTCCAGTTATAAGACATAATTTTGGGTTTTTTGTTTGTTTGTTTTGGTTTTTGAGACACCATTTTTCTGTGTGGCCTTTGGCTATCCTGGACTTGCTTTTTAGAGCAGGCTGGCCTCAAAGCTCACAGAGACCTGCCTGTCTCTTCCTCTCCAAGTGCTGGGATTACAGGTGTTAGCCATTGCTCTTGGATTACAAGATATGTAATTTAACTGGGAGGCTCAGTTTCTTCCTTCATAATATGAAAAGTTTGTGCTATGCATTTTAAATATACTTGGATCTCTAAGATGCATTTGATTTATCAAAAATATTGTTTTAATGACATTCATATATGATGGTTTTTGTTTTAAATAATTTCATTCATTATCTATGTATCTATCTATATAATCATTTGTCTGTCTTTTTATTCAGTTTGGCCTGAGTATTGAACTATGTGCCCTGTACAGGTTAATTATACATTCTACTTGGGTGCCGTAATCCTTGTCCCCAAAGAACAGTATTTACCAAAGAAATGTAATTCCTCAAATGAACAGGGAACAGGACACGAGCCTACCACAGAAAGAAAAAGACTCTGTAAAGCAGTATATTGAAGCAGATGCTGAGACCCATAGCCAAACTTTGGACAGAGTGTAGGGAATCTTATGAAACAAGGGGGAGACAGTCAGTCCTAGAAAGGACAGGAGCTCCACAAGGAGAGCAACAGACCAAAAAACCTGGGCAAAGGGGTCTTTTCTGAGACTGAGACTCCAACCAAGGACCATGCATGGAGATAACCTAGAACCCCTGCACTGATGTAGCCCATGGCAGCTCAAGGACCAAGTGGGTTCCCTAGTAAATGGAACAGGGGCTGTCTCTGACATGAAATCAGTGATTGTCTCTTTGATCACCTTCCTCTGAGGCAGGAGATGGGGGACAGCCTTACTCAGCCACAGAGTTAGACAATGCATCCAATAGGGGCTGGTGAGTTGGCTCAGGGATTAAGAGCTCTGGCTGCTCTTCCAGAGGTCATGAGTTCAATTCCCAGCAACCACATAGTGGCTTACAACCATTTAATGAGATATGGTGGCCTCTTCTGTATGTGCAGATATACATGCAGACAGAATATTGTATACATAATGAATAAATAAATCTTTAAAAAAATGCAGCCAGTCTTGATGAGATCTGATAGGCTAGAGTCAGGTAGAAGGGGAAGAGGACCTCTCCTATCAGTGGACTTAGGGAGGGGTCTGGGGGGAGAAGAGGGAGAGGAGGTGGTACTGGGAGGGCATGAGGGAGAGGGCTACAGCTGAGATACAAAGTGAATAAATTGTAATGAATAAAAAATAAATTAATTAAAAGGAAAAATATAAATAGAATACTTTTTAAATATAATATCTGTTATATATGCCTAATTATATCAATCTTTCATACTCACAAAAACATTTTTAGCAATTCAAAATTGATATTTACCAAGACAGTGTTTTGTGTTTTTACACAATGAGAAACTTTTGCATATGAATTTGAGTATGCAAAAGTATGAAGTGAGCCTGTAAAATTATGAACAAGAATGTTAGTGTTTGTAACAAGGGAAAACTCCTGATTTATTTTTAGGTTATGCTGGTATTGAAATGGTTAATTGAATTGTCAACTTGAGAGAATATACAGTCACCTACAGGACCTCTGGACAAGTCCGTGATGAGTTTCTAGAATGAGTTAATTGGGTTTGGAAGACCTACCCTAAATGTACAGGGTACGGTTCCATGGGTTGGAGCACAGGACTGAATGCAAAGGACAAAGAATACTGATCATCAACCTTGATCCGTACTTTGTGCTTTCAAATGAAATATGACTAGCTGCTTCCTGCTACTAGAAAACACACAAGTAAACAAAGTAACAATCACAAGAAAACAGGGTCCAGTATCTAAGGTTGGCTTTATGAGCATTGAGGATGAACATCAGGTGGGCGTGCTCAGTCTTTGCACAGGGTGCTGCTCCTCCTGAATCAAGTGAGAAGGATGTGCAGAGGTACCAAAGTTTATAAGAGCATGAGTTCTCAGAGACTCAGAGCCTTCATTTCAGTAGGGATGAAATGCCAGCATTTGTCCAGTGTGTTTCAGTCTGAGTAAAGCCCACACTTCAGGGCAAGTGTAATGAGACAGGAGACTGCCAAGACTTGTGGTGCTGCACTGGTGGGTCGTGCTCAGGAAGCTCTTTGATTTTGGAGACTGTAAGAAACCAATTAGTTATTTTGAAGCTGGGAAGATAGAAATGCGTTTCAGAAAGTTGACATTGATAATGTGGCAGGGGATGTCTTGATGGAAAAGCTGGGGGCAAGGAACAGAGCTTAGTATTCAAAGTAAACAGGAAGGTTCCAAAGTCAGAAGTGCACAGGTGAGAGTCATTCAACAGAACAAAGGGACTTTTGTGGACTGATGTCCTAGCACTTGGTGAAACCGTGAAGAGTAAGGGGAAGAAAGACTTAGATATAGTTCTGTGTTCTGCATGATAAAGTTGGATAAATTGCAGAAAAGGAAGGAGACATGGTTTTGGATTTACTGATGGAAAAATCACTAAGGACTATGTAAGACAAAAGCTGCCCCAGAATGAAAATTCCCAATGTCTTTCTGTGAGGAAGGTACCACCAGAGATATTTAGAGTCTAAAGTATATCTGTGCCTTATTGGCATCACTTTAACTGAAATAATCTGACTAGGTGGTCAGATTATCAGTTTGATCTTCAAATGAGACCAAACCAATGAGCAGAACAGAGTGACAAAGGCAGGACTCTGAGAACACTTTTAAAAGGTTTCCTGAAAGAAATTACCATGCAGAGTTGTGAACTATCCACAAACAGATAGAAAAATGGACCAAAATTGTATTTTAAGCGCCTTCCAGGAGATGATTTCAACAGAAGTTTGCCTAAACTTCCACACATCCCAGAAAGAAATGATAAGGCTGACGTGTTCATCTTATCAGAAATAACAAAGAAACTGCTTAGTAAGAAAAATTGCCATGGAGAGAGAAAGTATAAAAATCTCATGACATTCAGGTGATGGCAGAGCGGGAAGGAAAACATGCGGACTTCTTATAAAGAATCGAACTCCAGAGATTATGAACGTTCTAGTTTTGAAAAATAAGAGGAGAGAGAGTGTGTGTGGGAACAAAACTAAATCAGCAGAGGCTGTTACAGCCACTGACAGAAAGGATGCTGTAATGTTGCTAAAGGGAGTAAGATTTGGGGCACAGTTTGAAGAATTATGTTCATATGTCGCGACCGGCCTTTGCCGATAAGGACGATGCAACAACCGAGGAT